>NW_028270083.1:0-69967 GCF_056152115.1 Neolamprologus brichardi
CTCTGGAACACCACCAAGCCATTGGTTCAGGTATGTGGATAACACATGGTTGAAAATCAAATCTCAGGACGTACCTCAATTCACGGATCAAATTAACTCGGTGGACCAACACATGAAATTCACCAGGGAGGATATGAAAAGTGGCAGGTTAGCCTTCTTAGACTGTGAGATTTCCATCAGTAATGGGGGACATCTAAAAGCTGACGTGTACCGTAAACCTACACATATGGATCAGTAGGGCTGGGCTATATCATACCGTTCACGATAATACCGGTGTAATGTTTGGTAACGATAGGAAAATGAAATATCAAAATAGAATATGGGTAAAACACGCATGCGCAGTGCCTATGTTTACATACGCACATGGTGGCGACGCAGAATAAGAAGAGTGAAAGCGGATCGTTGAATGAAACAGATGAACCAGAACTTGTTTGTAAAAATGCTGCAGCTTCAGTGGTGTGGAAATGGTTTGGCTTTCGTCTGTCAGATACACAACAAAGCACTATTTTTGGTAGCGCATGCTAACGGGCCGTCGTTATTACCGTGTTGTTTGGCACACTTAAAATCAATCCTTTGATTTTTCTAAAAGTCGACAGTGTGCCTTATGTATGAATTCTGGTTGTGTTTACTGACCTCGAAACGATTTTATGTACACGGCGCTCAAAAATCTGTCAAATGTTTCAGTACGACTTTGCTAAGCTACGAAGCCGCACCGCTAGATGGATTGTCGGAACATTACGGCTATCGTGGGCGGAGCCTCGCGGAGTGATACGTACTGTGCTTCAACATAATATTACCGTATTGTGTGTGTATAACCTCTTTTTAAGTTTTGTGGATATTATACATGGTTATGCTGAGGATATGTCGGCCAGTTTCCACTGGAAATGCCTTTTGGTTAAACTGTCAGCAAGGAATTTGCACTATTACATTTTTATATGACTTTAATGCACATAAAAAAAAACAGCTGCTTGTTTAAGAGAAAATACATTGATGGTTTTTTGCACTAATAAAGTTGAGGAGTTGTAAAGTATTTTGTCTAGTGTCAATTATATCATCAGTTATATCGTTAACGCAAATTTTCAAATGTATATCGTGATAAATATTTTTGGTCATATCGCCCTGCTCTACGGATCAGTATCTAAGGTTTGACTCTCATCATCCACTAGAGCACAAACTGGGTGTCATCAGGACTAGGGCTGGGCGATATGGCCTAAAATTCATATCGCAATATAATTTGAAGCATGTGCGGTAATGATATATATCACGATATATTCTTTTCTTCTGTATAACGTATTTTCCACACTATAAGGCACACTTAAAATCCTTTAATTTTCTCAAAAATCGAGAGTGTGCCTCATGTATGAATTCTGGTTGTGCTTACTGACCTCGAACCGATTTGGGCGTGCAGAAATCTGTTAAAAAATGTTTTAGTACAACTTTGGTAAGCCGCACTGCTTGATGGATTGTCAGAGCATTACGGCTGCCGTAGTGAGGAGCTTCACGGAGTAATCTGGGTCCAAAACTCCGTCCGCCTCAGCTCCCAAAGTCAAACGAGTACTGAGAGTTAAAAACAGTCTAAATTTTTTCATCTTTAATTAAATCATCAGCGTTGTTGCTTTACCAGGTGTAACAATTAAGTTTAACATCCATGCATCCATGCAGAATTTATTACATTTAACGGAGTTAGAAGTTAACAGGAAGTTAGCTCGTTAGCTCGCTAGATTCCACCTAAACATGTTGTGCTACATGATTGCTAGCGACACACCTATGTTAGCATAACATTAGCACAGTGAAGCTGGAGGATGAACGCCAACTTTTTTCCACTCATTAAAAGTTAACGTGAGGGATTCTGGTGGTCAGGGACCAATGTAATCGCATAGCAGGATGCTATACACGGGCCAAAGATCAGTCAGGAGAACAACTGAGATTATTCATCCACAATACAAGGTTAGTTATTAATATACTGCAACAACATGGGAATAGAACAGCTGCGAGAGAATTCAACATTAATGAATCAATGTTACGGAAGTGGAGGAAGCGCAGTTTTTGGCTTTCCCCTTATTTCAAAAGTGCTTCATCTCTTTGCTATGACTGTCGCCCAGCATAATTTGCAGATGATAATGGTTTTAGCCGCTGCGATGCTTTCGACCAAAACAGGCGCAGCTTGATGACATCATCAACATGCGCTATCGCGATAGAGTGATATAGTCAGTCTCTATCGTTGGCCAAATTTATATAGTTTCTATCGTATATCGTTTATATCGCCCACCCCTAATCAGGATGCTAAAACACAGAGCGAATACCATCCCCACAGACACAGCAGCCAGGGAGGCAGAAGAACAGCACATCAAGAAGGCCCTGAGTAAATGTGGGTATCCCAACTGGACGTTTGTCAAAGCTAGGAAGGCGCCAAAAGAAAGCTCCAGCCGATCCAGGAGAGAAGGACAACCGCTGCCCAAGCAAAAACCATTTTTTCTAAACACCGGGTCTCTGTGGCTTTTAAACCCCAAAACACGCTGCACCAAATACTGGTCCACCCCCAGGATCGGGTCCCCCGACACAAACAGAGTAAATTAGTGTACGCTGTTAAGTGCCAGGAGGATTGCCAGGATTGATACATCGGGGAAACCAAAAAACCTCTGGCGAAGCGGATGGCACAACACAGAAGAGCCACCTCGTCAGGCCAGGAATCTGCAGTCTATTTACACCTACAGGCCAGTGGACACTCTTAAGGATGGGGATGTACACATCCTGGACAGGGAGGAACGCTGGTTTGAGGGCGGAGTCAAGGAGGCCATTTACGTGAAAAGGAAAAGACCATCTCTGAATCGAGGAGGGGGCCAACGGGTACATCTGTCTCCATCTTACAATGCTGTGATTGCAGCCATTCCCCAACTCTCTGTGAATGGGACTCATGGCCATTGGTCAGTGGGCTTTGATCAGTGGTTGTTGATCAATGGTCATGAGAATTTGCATAATTAAGATTAAGGAAGTGACCTCCCAGCCTATTGTTCCTTCACTGGCCTGGTTTCAGTCATTATGCAAATATACTGTTTATAAGATAACGGCAATGCTCAGTGGCTAGTGGATCTGAGGGCAGACCATAGCGACCTCCCTGAACAGGGTCCAGTAACCCTCACAGTGGCAGATATCCAAGAAAGGGTCTCCAGTATGAAGAGTTGGACAACACCAGGCCCCGACATGAAGCTGACTGCACTCCACGAGCGTCTGGCAGCACAAATGAACCAGGTGCTAGTTAACGAGAGACACCCGGAATGGCTAACCCAAGGTCGGACGGTCCTGATCCCCAAGAAGGGACCGTTCCCATTCAACTACCGACCAATAACCTGCCTCAGTACTACATGGAAGCTCCTGTCAGGCATCATATCGGCTAAGATGAACAGGCACATGAGTCAATACATGAGCGGGGCACAGAAAGGGATTGGCAAGAATACCAGAGGCGCAAAACACCAGCTACTGGTAGACAGGACAGTCAGCCGAGACTGCAAGACCAGACTGACCAACATTTGCACTGCCTGGATTAATTACAAGAAGGCCTATGACTCAATGCCCCACAGCTGGATACTGGAATGCCTAGAATTGTACAATATCAACAGGACCCTAAGAGCCTTCATCGGGAACTCAATGGGGATGTGGCATACAACACTAGAGGCCAACTCCAAGCCCATAGCACAAGTCACCATCAAGTGCGGGATCTACCAAGGAGACCAGGAAGCAGAGTTGCAGTCTTACACGCCTCTCTGCAGCTTCTCTCCTCCTGCTACCCCCCCCCCCCCCCCAAAAAAAAACCAATCTCCATAGAGACTGTGTCAGCTTCCAAAAAGACAAAAAACAAACTAAAAACCAGCAACAAACAACTTAAACATAAACAATTACAAAGAAAGAACAATACAGTATCCACATCTGAACCAAAGAGTAAAACAGTGAAATGTGGATTATTAAATATTAGGTCTCTCCTCAAAGTCTCTGTTAGTACATGACTTAATAATTGATCAACAAATTGATTTACTCTGCCTTACAGAAACCTGGTTGCAGCAGGATGATTATGTTAGTTTAAATGAATCAACACCCCCGAGTCACTCGAACTACCAGAAATCTCGAAGCACAGGCCAAGGGGGCGGTGTGTCAGCAATTTTTCACACCAGTCTATTAATTAATGAAAGACCAAGACAGACTTTTAATTCATTTGAAAGCCTGATGCTTAACATTGTCCACCCCAGCTGTGAAACTCAGAAACCAGTCTTACTTGTTATCATCTATCGTCCACGTGGGCCTTACACAGAGTTTCTGTCTGATTTCTCAGACTTTATATCTAATTTAGTTCTGAGCTCAGATAAAATAATTATTGTGGGTGATTTTAACATCCATGTAGATGCTAAAAATGACAGCCTCAACATGGCATTTAATCTGTTATTAGACTCAATTGGTTTCTCTCAAAATCTCCAAAAGTTGATTCTGTTCATCTGGACGTAGCGTTTGCTGGGAGAAACGTTTCGTCACGTTTCGTCACTCATCCAAGTGACTTCTTCAGGGTAAGGGTAAGGGTAAGGGTACATCTTGCGCCATCTTACAATGCTGTGATTGCAGCCATTCCCCAACTTTCTGTGAATGGTACTCATGGCCATTGATCAGTGGTCTTTGATCAGTGGGTTTTGGTCAGTGGTTGTTGATCAATGGACATGAGAATTTGCATAATTATGATTAAGGAACTGACCTCACAGCCCATTGTTCCTTCAGTGGGCTGGTTTCAATTATTATGCAAATGTATTGTTTATAAGATTGGGGAAAAATGCAGTCAGCTGAGACTGAAGAAGTCACTTGGATGAGTGACGAAACGTTTCTCCCAGAAAAGGCTTTGGAGATTTATTTTCCTGGATGATTGAGAATGCATCAAGACGTTTCTCTCAAAATGTTAAAGAACCCACCCACCACTTTAATCACACTCTAGATCTTGTTTTAACATATGGCAAAGAAACTGAACATTTAACCGTGTTTCCTGAAAACCCTCTCCTGTCTGATAATTTCCTGACAACATTTACATTTACAATAATTGATTACACAGCAGTGGAGAGTAGACTTTATCAAAGTAGATGTCTTTCTGAAAGCGCTGTAACTAAGTTTAAGAATATAATCCACCCACTGTTATCATCTTCAATGCCGTGTACCAACATAGAGCAAAGAAGCTACCTGAACGCTACTCCAACAGAGGTCGATTATCTTGTTAATAATTTCACCTCCTCACTACGTACGATTCTGGATACTGTAGCTCCAGTGAAAACAAAGGTCTCTAATCAGAAGTACCTGACTCCGTGGTATAATTCTCAAACACGTACCCTAATGCAGATGAATCATAATCTGGAGAGGAAATGGCGTGTCACAAATTTAGAGGATCATCATTTAGCCTGGAGAAATAGTTTGTTGCTTTATAAGAAAGCCCTCCGCAAAGCCAGAACATCTTACTATTCATCACTGATTGAATAAAATAAGAACAACCCCAGGTTTCTCTTCAGCACTGTAGCCAGGCTGACAAAAAGTCAGAGCTCTTTTGAGCCAACCATCCCTTTAACATTAACTAGTAATGACTTCATGAACTTCTTCACAAATAAAATTTTTATCATTAGAGAAAAAAATTACCAATAATCATCCCACAGATGTAATATTATCTACAGCTACTCTTAGTACCATTGATGTTAAGTTAGACTCTTTTTCTCCAATTGATCTTTCTGAGTTAACTTCAATAATTACTTCCTCCAAACCATCAACGTGGTTTGGTTGTCTTTTAGACCCCATTCCTACAAAAGTGCTCAAAGAAGTCCTGCCATTAATTAATTCTTTGATCTTAAATATGATCAACCTATGTCTAATAATCGGCTATGTACCACAGGCCTTCAAGCTGGCTGTAGTTAAACCTTTACTCAAAAAGCCATCTCTAGACCCAGCAGTCTTAGCTAATTATAGGCCAATCTCCAACCTTCCTTTCATATCAAAAATCCTTGAAAGAGTAGTTGTCAAACAGCTAACAGATCATCTGCAGAGGAATGGTTTATTTGAAGAGTTTCAGTCAGGTTTCAGAGTTCATCACAGCACAGAAACAGCTTTAGTGAAGGTTACAAAAGATCTTCTTATGGCCTCTGACAGTGGACTCATCTCTGTGCTTGTCCTGCTAGACCTTAGTGCAGCATTCGATACTGTTGACCATAATATCCTATTAGAGCGATTAGAACATGCTGTAGGTATTACAGGTACTGCACTGCAGTGGTTTGTATCATATCTATCTAATAGACTCCTATTTGTGCATGTAAATGGAGAGTCCTCTTCACACACTGAGGTTAATTATGGAGTTCCACAGGGTTCAGTGCTAGGACCAATTCTGTTTACATTATACATGCTTCCCTTTGGCAGCATAATTAGAAGACATAGCATACATTTTCACTGCTATGCAGATGACACCCAGCTCTATCTGTCCATGAAGCCAGATAACACACACAAATGAGTTAAACTGCATTAATGTCTTAAAGACATAAAGACCTGGATGGCCGCTAACTTTCTGCTTCTTAATTCAGATAAAACTGAGGTTATTGTACTCGGCCCTGAAAAGCTTAGAAATATGGTATCTAACCAGATTCTTACTCTGGATGGCATTACCTTGGCCTCCAGTAACGCTGTGAGGAACCTTGGAGTCATTTTTGACATTAAACAAATATGTAAGACTGCGTTCTTCCATTTGCGCAACATCTCTAAAATTAGAAATATCCTGTCTCAGAGTGACGCTGAAAAACTAGTTCATGCATTTATTACTTCCAGGCTGGACTACTGCAATTCATTATTATCAGGATGTCCAAAAAACTCACTGAAAAGCCTTCAGCTTATCCAAAATGCTGCAGCAAAAGTACTGACAGGGACTAGAAAGAGAGAGCATATTTCTCCTGTTTTGGCTTCCCTTCATTGGCTTCCTGTTAAATCCAGAATTGAATTCAAAATCCTGCTCCTCACATACAAGGTCTACCTTGTAGTACCATATCGCCCTATTAGAGCACTTCGCTCTCACTCTGCAGGCCTACTTGTTGTTCCTAGAGTATTTAAAAGTAGAATGGGAGGGAGAGCCTTCAGTTTTCAGGCCCCTCTTCTGTGGAACCAGCTTCCAGTTTGGATTCGGGAGACAGACACTATCTCTACTTTTAAGATTAGGCTTAAAACTTTCCTTTTTGCTAAAGCATATAGTTAGGGCTGGACCAGGTGACCCTGAATCCTCCCTTTGTTATGCTGCAATAGACATAGGCTGCCGGGGGATTCCCATGATGCATTGAGTTTTTCCTTTCCAGTCACCTTTCTCACTCACTATGTATTAATAGACCTCTCTGCATTGAATCATATATGTTATTAACCTCTGTCTCTCTTCCACAGCATGTCTTTTATCCTGTCCTCCTTCTCTCACCCCAACCGGTCGCAGCAGATGGCCGCCCCTCCCTTAGCCTGGTTCTGCTGGAGTTTTCTTTCTGTTGAAAGGGAGTTTTTCCTTCCCACTGTCGCCAAAGTGCTTGCTCATACGGGGTCATATGATTTTTGGGTTTTTCTCGGTATCTATGAAGCGCCTTGAGGCTACCTTTGTTGTGATTTGGTGCTATATAAATAAAACTGAATTGAATTGAATAGATGCTCTGTCCCCACTGCTGTTCTGCATAGGCCTGAACCCCCTCAGTGAGATCATTAACAAGACTGGCTACGGATACCGACTATGAAACGGAACAGTTGTCAGCCACCTCCTGTACATTGATGACATCAAGCTGTATGCCAAGAGTGAACGAGACATCGATTCACTGATCCACACTACCAGGCTATACAGCAATGACATCGGACTGTCGTTCGGGCTGGAGAAGTGTAGTCGGATGGTAACAAAGAGAGGGAAGGTAGTCAGAACTGAGGGGATCGAACTACCAGAAAGCAACATTGCAGACATACAGGACAGTTACAAGTACCTGGGGATCCCGCATGCGAATGGAAACCATGAAGAGGCCGCTAGGAAAGCTGCAACCACCAAGTACCTGCAAAGGGTTAGGCAAGTCCTGAGGAGTCAGCTGAACGGTAATAACAAGATCCGGGCCATCAACACCTACGCCCTGCCCGTGGTCAGGTACCCTGCTGGGGTAATAGGCCGGCTTAAGGAGGAGATAGAAGCCACACATATATGTGGGAAGCCGAGCACGATCACCCAAACTAGAGATGGCACGATACCACTTTTTTATGTCCGATACCGATATCATAAATTTGGATATCTGCCGATACCGATATGAATCCGATATAGTGTTTTTTAATCAATAAAACTGTTTTTTTTAATATCTTGCTGCATTTTGTATAAGTTTATACTCAAGTTTAAATAAACAACAACACTAAAGCTATTCTGTTATACCTGTATGTAAAAAATACACTGCACCCAAAATATTTCATAGTTCAGCAACACTGATCAACCTAATAAACTTAAACCTACTCAATCCTTCCTATTCTGGTATTTTAAAGAGTACTTAGCAGAAATATTAAGCAACCTAACTAATAGGGTTGCAAACTCCCAGCAAAAAAAAAAAACAAACCACCCTCCACCTCATGATGCTTAATTGATGTAATCAAATTTAATTTGATGCAGGGGGAAAAATGCACAAAAATAAATTATTTTTCAAGAATAATTAAATAGATTCAACATCTTTCTTCAGCAGAATTGCAGACTTCACAGATGGTATCTTCCCAAAGGAAAAAGTCCTATAGCTTACTAGGGTATATTAGACTTAACAGTTACTATATACAGTAATGGACTTCTATACATTTTACATCAGATTAAAACTTTGGGTGTAAGAGTCAGATAATTATTTATTAAAAGCTAGACATTTTAAATGAGAATAAGAAAGAAAAGTATGTCTTTGTGCCCCCTTTTCCCTGTCCATGCCCTATCGGCCCCCCAGGCTAAACTTTGCTAGATCCGCCCCTGCACAGCTACCAGCGGTCAGCTGCGTAGAAAAAGATCCTGGTGTAGAAAGTAATATTAAATAAATTCTAACAACAGCTTATCAAGCTTAATAGTGCTGCTGGTGTTCAGCCGCTGGTTTCCTCTTTCTGGTGAGAAGTGAGCCAAAAACTCAGAAGAGAGACAACTCACGACAGAAAAGCCAATCAGCTGATCATTAAGCAGTTTCACATTGAAGTAGCAGCAGGAGAGAGAGAGAGAAGAGGCAGTCGCTCCTAATATCTGTTGTTAAGCTTAACGTGGGAATGCTTTACAGACATTCAGAGATGAACTTACACACTTGCTTTACTTCTCTCTGGGAAAACTTCCTCGGAGATGAAATGCTGGTTTGCTAGCGAGGCTACAAATACACACAGCCCACTATCACATGATGCATACTGCTGCGATGTGCTACGGTTATGAGCCGACAGCCGAGTTACGCCGTGTAGCAAGTTTTGTGAGGTGCTTTTTTGATATTTAATGGATCGGATTACATTTTTTATTTCTCACCGATATCCGATCCAGTAATTTGGGTCAGTATCGGACCGATACCGATACGTAATATCGGATCGGTCCATCTCTAACCCAAACAGCATAGATCTTCCCAGAACAATAAATGAGCCGTCATATATACAGTGGGGCAAAAAAGTATTTAGTCAGCCACCGATTGTGCAAGTTCCCCCACTTAAAATGATGACAGAGGTCAGTAATTTGCACCAGAGGTACACTTCAACTGTGAGAGACAGAATGTGAAAAAAAATCCATGAATTCACATGGTAGGATTTGTAAAGAATTTATTCGTAAATCAGGGTGGAAAATAAGTATTTGGTCACCTCAAACAAGGAAAATCCCTGGCTCTCACAGACCTGTAACGTCTTCTGTAAGAAGCTTTTCTGTCCCCCACTCGTTACCTGTATGAATGGCACCTGTTTGACCTCATCATCTGTATAAAAGACACCTGTCCACAGCCTCAACCAGTCAGACTCCAAACTCCGCCATGGCCAAGACCAAAGAGCTTTCGAAGGACACCAGGAAAAGAATTGTAGACCTGCACCAGACTGGGAAGAGTGAATCTACAATAGGCAAGCAGCTTGGTGTGAAAAAATCAACTGTGGGAGCAATCATCAGAAAATGGAAGACATACAAGACCACTGATAATCTCCCTCGATCTGGGGCTCCACGCAAGATCTCATCCCGTGGGGTCAAAATGATCATGAGAACGGTGAGCAAAGATCCCAGAACCACACGGGGGGACCTGGTGAATGACCTGCAGAGAGCTGGGACCAAAGTAACAAAGGTCACCATCAGTAACACACTACAACGGCAGGGAATCAAATCCCGCAGTGCCAGACGTGTTCCGCTGCTGAAGCCAGTGCATGTCCAGGCCCGTCTGAAGTTTGCCAGAGAGCACATGGATGATACAGCAGAGGATTGGGAGAATGTCATGTGGTCAGATGAAACCAAAGTAGAACTTTTTGGTATAAACTCAACTCGTCGTGTTTGGAGGAAGAAGAATACTGAGTTGCATCCCAAGAACACCATACCTACTGTGAAGCATGGGGGTGGAAACATCATGCTATGGGGCTGTTTTTCTGCCAAGGGGACAGGACGACTGATCCGTGTTAAGGACAGAATGAATGGGGCCAAGTATCGTGAGATTTTGAGCCAAAACCTCCTTCCATCAGTGAGAACTTTGAAGATGAAATGAGGCTGGGTCTTCCAACATGACAATGATCCAAAACACACCGCCTGGGCAACAAAGGAGTGGCTCCGTAAGAAGCATTTGAAAGTCCTGGAGTGGCCTAGCCAGTCTCCAGACCTCAACCCCATAGAAAATCTGTGGCGGGAGTTGAAAGTCCGTGTTGCTCGGCGACAGCCCCAAAACATCACTGCTCTTGAGAAGATCTGCATGGAGGAATGGGCCAAAATACCAGCTACTGTGTGTGCAAACCTGGTAGAGACCTATAGTAAACGTTTGACCTCTCTTATTGCCAACAAAGGTTATGTTACAAAGTATTGAGTTGTATTTTTGTTATTGACCAAATACTTATTTTCCACCCTGATTTACGAATAAATTCTTTACAAATCCTACCATGTGAATTCATGGATTTTTTTTTCACATTCTGTCTCTCACAGTTGAAGTGTACCTCTGGTGCAAATTACTGACCTCTGTCATCATTTTAAGTGGGGGAACTTGCACAATCGGTGGCTGACTAAATACTTTTTTGCCCCACTGTATATCGTTGATGACGAGCATAATGCGTCAAAAGCAGATAACAAACTTGCATAAGTTCCAGTAATTCCAACATTGAACACATTCAAAATAGAACAGTTCCTTGCTCTGTTCCTCCACCACCGCCAGATGCTTCCTGTTATTTCACTTACTGCTCTTCACTTATCTGTGGAACTAAACTGTCACGTATGCAGGTAAACAACTTGGCAGTTTCGAGCAAAACAAGTCTAGATACTGTGTATGTGTGTACAGGCAGCCTGTGTATCTTGACCTCAGTACATGACCCATTGTGAGTCATCTGTTACCAGGCAAACTTCAATGCAGCAGGCTGCTGAACACACACAGGCCTCTATTCTATTTCTATATAATATGCGGTGAATTGTAAGCATGTATGCAATTTTTCATTAGCTCAATAGGTTTTCCAATTGATCGGCCAAACTCACGCTGACCGAAGCTTCAGACCATTATCAACTGAGCTTCAACTCTTTAATTAGCACAAAAATGCAATATGTGTATAACATGATTACAGTTGCACCTGCAATGAAAGATTATTATGTGATTATGCTCACACCTGAAATACAAACTTTAATGTAGCATCAACAGCTTCAATAAATGCTCTGATAAAATGATAATGATAAATGATAAGTAATGCAACAGTAATGATAATGGTTATGAATAGTAACAGTAAAATAATATTCTCATCTCAACAAGAGCTTTGCGGTTGTAAGCGGTGCTGTTGCCATACCAGGCGGTGATGCATCCAGTGAGGATCCTCTCAATGGCACAGCGATAGAAGGTCCTGAGGATGCGGGGGCTCATGCCAAATCTTTTCAGTCTCCTCAGAAAGAAGAGTTGCTGCTGCGCCTTCTTCACTGTTTTGTTTATGTGTACTGACCACGTAAGATCCTCAGCCAGATGTACACCAAGAAAGCGGAAGCTGCTCAGTCTCTCCACAGCAGCGCTGTTGATGGTGATGGGGGTGTGTACTTCTCTGCACCTCCGGAAGTCCACTATCAACTCCTTTGTCTTTGCAACGTTGAGGGTGAGATGGTTGTCTTGACACCAGTGGGTGAGGGCGCTGACCTCCTCCCTGTAAGCCGTCTCATCACCTTTGATGATAAGACCCACCACTGTAGTGTCATCCGCAAACTTCACAATGATGTTGGAGTTGTTAGTGGCTGTGCAGTCAGCACCACAGTCCAGGATGAGACAAGAAACCTCCACGAAGATGGCCCCAACTGACAGCGTGCTCAGTGAATACCTCAGGCAGCAGAAACCCAAGAATGAGGAGGAAGGCGAGGAACCATCATGGAAGGACAGGCCCCTGCCCGGTATGTACCACCGGCAGATAGCGGAGGTGGCTGATATCCAGAAATCCTACCAGTGGCTGGACAAAGCTGGACTGAAAGACAGCACAGAGGCACTAATCATGGCAGCACGGGAATAAGCACTGAGCACAAGATCCATAGAGGCTGGGGTCTATCACACCAGGCAAGACCGCAGGTGCAGGCTGTGTAAAGATGCCCCAGAGACAATCCAGCACAGAACAGCAGGGCGCAAAATGCTAGCAGGCAAGGCATATATGGAACGCCATAACCAAGTGGCCGGCATAGTGTACAGGAACATCTGTGCCGAGTATAACCTGGAAGTCCCGAGGTCAAAATGGGAGATGCCCCCAAGGGTGATGGAGAATGACCGAGCTGAGATCCTGTGGGACTTCCAGATACAGACGGACAAAATGGTGGTGGCTAACCAACCGGACATAGTGGTGGTAGACAAACAGAAGAAGACGGCCGTAGTGATCGATGTAGTGGTTCAGAGAAGAACTTGAGAAGATGTGGAGGGTGAAGGTGACGGTGGTCCCAGTGGTAATCGGTGCAGTGACTCCCAAGCTAGGCGAATGGCTCCAGCCGATCCCGGGAACTACATCAGAGATCTCCGTCCAGAAGAGCGCAGTCCTAAGAACAGCTAAGATACTGCGCAGGACCCTCAAGCTCGCAGGCCTCTGGGTAGAGGACCCGAGCTTGAAGGATAAACCGCCCGCAGGGGCAAGCTGGGTGTTATTTACACCCAGCTATATACACACATATATACACATATATACATTATTGTACAGGTCTGTCCACTGAGCTCTTTAGGAACCCCAACAATCCAGATGTGATGGTTCCAGCTGTTAACTGGAGGAATTACATCCAAACATCTACTCTCACTAAATTCTTCCTCACCTACAGACTGTCTTCTTCACTGCTTTAAACTTGCAAATGAATGCAGTCATTGGTCTGCGTGCTGCTTTGTTCAGAGAGCTCATTGGCTGTTGACAGTGTTTGATCAGAGTGTGTCAGCCATTACTATGGTGACCATAAAGGTCAGAAACAGGAAGTGTTTGTGTCCAATCCTGAAGCCTGTCACCATTCTCCTCTCACAGCTTCACTGAGAAGCTGCAGCTTTACAGGAAACACTGGATCTTTGTTTCACACCGACTGCGTTTAGTACAATAATGCTGACAGCACCACCCACTCACTCCATCACTCTACTGACCTCAGAATCTCCAGTCTATAGTCTGGACGCTTCTTAAGATCCCTCAGCTGCTTGACATCTGGATCCTGCAGCTTGTTTCCCCACAGGTCCAGCTCTCTTAGATGGGAGGGGTTGGACTTCAGTGCTGCTGCCAGATAATCACAGCTGATCTCTGACAAACAACAGTTCTTCAATCTGTATAAAGAATGAAAGATGTGAGTTTATTAGACAAAGTGTGTACTTGAAATCATTTAGTGTTTCATAATCTGTTCAGAGCTGAAGTTTGGTAGATAGCTATGACATGCTAATCCCATCCAGCAGCTGTATTCTATCTGTAAGCTGATCCCTGCTGACCCAGGCACAGGCACTTTTTAATATACAAATTACAACCTTTAATGTCTGCGAAGGTTCTCAGTCATCCAGGTCATCGTAGTCAAAGGAGCTTGCAAAGAAAAGCGTCTGGACTTCTTTAAGTTGCTTAAAGACGCTTTTCTTTGCAAGCTCTTTTGACTACAACCTTTAATAGAAACCTAAACATACTTTATATGCCACAGACTGCTCCCAAACACGAGGGGGCAAATAATACCTCTAAAACACTTAGGTTGGCTTTATTAAACGTTACATCTTTAGCTGGGAAAACATTTTTAATTAATGATTTAATCACTGAGCACAGCCTTGATTTTATGTTTTTGACTGAAACTTGGTTGGACCAAAGTAACAGTGGAGCTGTTCTCAACGAGACGACCCCTCCTAACTACAGTTTTATCAGTGAGGCCAGGGTGAGCAGGAGAGGAGGAGGGTTTTTATCAAAAACCCCAAAAGTTATAACATAATCCTAAAACCCATTTCAAATTAAACCTTAAATCCCTCTCTTTGACACATCTCATGTGTCAAACTCAAAATGCTTCACCCAAGCTTAGGAAATTAAAAGAAAAAGGTTAGTCGTATCATCTCTCAAAACAGCTCAGCCATCCTCTTCTCAGGTATATCTGCTCCGGCCCTGCAAACCTGTGTTTAAGGAATGAAATCAATTTAATCATCATGTCACATCTTTTTGAACTCCTGGCTCCATCCACAGCCTGCATCCTTGGAACTTCCTAAAAACAAAACCTGAACTTCACATTTCATAGTCAGTTTTCCCCACTTATGATCCAATCTGTGTTATAAAAAATAAACTTAAAACAGAACAGTTATCAGTCATGTGTTTCTTCAGTTAATGGTAACATGAGTTATATCAAAAATGTTTCCCCTTTAGCATTTGGCATTCTCCCACCCATATAATGTACTACCATAATCTAACCCCAGTCAATAAAACAGAAATTTTCTCAAAGCAAACGTCAGCAACCCAAAATCAGCATCCCCAAAATTAAGTCTTCCACTCCTCCTGCTTATGGGAAAAACAAAGCAAAGCAAATTATACCCTTTCTCTTGCTGGCATGACAAATTTTTTGTCCACATTTATTCATCCCAAATTTGGTCCAGTCACACAAATTCACTCACATGCATTCACACCAGGTATTGCTAATAATGGAGACTCAAGCGCAAATAATCAGATTCTCCACTCTCAGCAAAATGAGCTCATTCATTTGTTTTATTTGGTTTTTAGGAAAATGCTTCTTTATGCTTTTAGACTGGATTGGCTCGCGGTCCAACCTTTTAGACAGAGACTTAGCCTTCTCCTCAACCAATTGTAATCTGGAAAGCCCACCTTATACCCGTTTTCCCGAAAATTTTCAGCACTGTTAATTCACCCCCCCTTCAGGCCTGCTTAGAACAAAAATGAGAAAAAAAGAGAGCTGATTATTAGCTCATCACAGCACAAAACAAAATCACCTGACAAGTTTTCTCTAAGTGCACTGTTACAAAAATAATGGGCCCCTCTTAGACATGTCCATGTTTAAGAAAACTCCCTCTATTAAAAAAAACAAAACAAAACAAAAACAACACAAACCTAACTGACAGAATCAACCCATCACTACAACAACAACCTCAAAAATCTTAAACACACAAAAGTTTTGCCACCAGGGTCCAGACACTCCCAGGTCGACTGACATAATTTCACCTCCTCAATACACCGAAAATCTTGTTAAAACCACACAAGTTGCACGCAACAATCGCCCCCTTTATGCACTTTAACATACTTAGATTCAGCATAAGATATAAACCCATTACAACAACGTATCATCACTAAACTATAAATTTCCTATCCAAATCTGCACTTCTGAACAGACCTGACCACTAAATTTATTTAACCTGTTACTTTATCATTAAATTTCACCAAGTAATCCTCCTCAGTCACTGCTCTGTTTCCTCAATTGAGAGCCTCAGTCACACAGACACACAGGAAGCTTCTTCGTCACGACTCACTCCAGCTAATTTGCATACTGAGTCATATCTCAACAAGTTACCATGACAAGAGAAATACATGTTTAAACCTTACCACATTATTGAATTGTTTTCATTTTCTTTCTATACTAATCACTTGCTTTGATCAATCAGTACAAGAGCACTCCTAAGTCACTCTTATAAAAACTACTTTAATCCCTTTTCTTTTTTTTCCATAACTCACTCCCTTTGTCATATGGCTTCTTTGAGTTATTCCTCAACTTCAAGCTTTAAGTGTATTTTATTAAACATTCACACCATTTTAACACTCATACAAGTAGCAAGCTGATTTTCATTGCGTATGTTTGTGTTCTTAGCCAGGTTTAATCAATGTTCAGTTCAGTTCAGTTCTTTTTTATTTCAAACATATACATTCACCAACGTTTCATAAAATCATTCCATGCAGTTGTTTGAAAAGGAGTAGGCAGAAGTATATACTTATTTAGCCCTACCCCCTCAGGTTTACATCCTCATCATCTAAATTTGAACAACAAAAACGTATACAACGCCTTTTTTGAGTTTTATTTTAAACTGGTTTATATCACTACTGACCTTTATTTCTTCTTCTAACTCATTCCAGAATTTAACTCCCGCTATTGAAATAGACATCCTTTTCAATGTTGTTCTTACTTTTTGTAATTTTAAATTCCACTTCCCTCTAAAATTATACCTCCCTACTCTTTCTAAGAACCATTTACTTATTTCGATTGGGAGCATCCCTTTCCTTGCCTTATATATTATTTGCACTGTTTTAACATCCCTAAGTTAATTTAAAAGTTTCCAAGACCCGAGGACGCACCTCTGCTACCCAAAAAAGCGCAGACAAAGAGACTCAAACTCTTAGCTTATTCCAGGATGCCCTGTACCCCACCGTCAAGCCAACCGAACTAACCCTATTCGCCGATAGGTCAAGATCGCGCGTCCGCGACCAGGACGGGGCGTAAACCCCAGGCCGCACTGCCGTTCTTGAAAAATTTATAATACTTTATAACAACAATCAACACCCAAAACAAGTGTATGACTGACGCAGATCTAACCTGATGACCAATGGGGACTTCAACCCACAAAATGACCAATTCCCTAACTTTCCTACTTGGGACTCCAACCCAATTTCACTGTTTTCCTTTTCCTTGGGACTCCAACCCAGTACTGTAACTTACAAACTTCCAAACCTCATGAGATTTTCACCAAAATCAAAACAGACATTTACCGGCAATTTTTACTGAATAGACATTTAATTTTATCATCCAATTCAGCACACTTCGGATAAAATCAACAGGCCTGTTCCTACGTCTTTTATAAAGGTGCCTGTCCACTCAGTTCGATTGCCAGGTCACGCCTGCCCGTCTGACCACCACGGACCACCAAATTTCTCCATCTACACCTCCAACTCTCTCCCTCCTCAACCACCGGACGAGCCCCCAAACTGTCACGGATTCAAATGTTGAGGAGGGATACAGGAGGAATTCCAAAATAACAACACTGATCCGGCCGGGTGGAGTCAAACGATGATTTTAATGAACACGCGTGGGAGATGAACACTGTACGCAGACAGCATCAATCTCGCTCGAACAATACACAATCAGTTGTTTTTATACCATCAGGGAAATTTATAACGCCCCCTCATGCGTTAAGCAGATACAGTATATGCATACGTCAAATCAAAACCACGATGACTTTTAACACAGTTTGAAAAAGCAACATCGCCTCGTCTCCATGCCAGGTGTCTTCCTGTCGCTGCTGGACGCTCGCTTATCGTCTGGAACATCAGGCACACATTCTGCAACAAACTGTTCTTTTGAAGGCACAATTTTGCAGTTTCAAGCTTTTACAAAATATTATTCGAACCTTCATCTACCCCTGAGTCTAACTGCTGTGTACGTGTGTGTATGTGTACGTGTGTGTGTGTGTGTGGCTCGACCTCACACAAACTTTGTCTTATGAGAAGAGAGGCCAATTCGCATGTGCATAATAACCTAACTCTAACTATATCTGTAATATGTTGAATAAATGTTTTAATCAAGAACCTCTACTAAAAGCTTAATCAAACGATATAAATGAATAAAAGACTATAATGAATAACCTGGTTATTCAAATAGCATCCTCCCAACAGCTCCTCAAAGTAACTTACACTTAGACTCTGCTTTAGTTTCACTTTCACAAACACACTCAAAAGCCTGCAGTTTCCTGTCTACTTTGCACAGAGTGTACTCAGAGTTAGGCCCTTCTTTTATAACCCAACAGAATCAGCACATACACATTTAAGATTATAACAAGCATTCAAAAGCATTTAAGATTATTGATTTAACTCAACAGTTTAAAGTGGTTATAACTGCACCTGTAATAAAGGCTAATTGGGTACCAATATGTTTAAACATCTGAATGCAAAATCAATATTAATTATTAATGCAATGGTAATGATGATGATTATTAACAATAGCAGCAAAATATTTCTCTAATCCCTTAAAAATATTTTTTGTTTGCTTTGTTTCACACATGGTACAGCAGTAATTCATTCCCATACACAACCTTCCTTTCAATTAAAGTAACACTGTTTCCATGCATGAAAAGGAGCAGGAAGAAGAATCAATTCTTATTGATACCTGCCCCCTATCTGTGATAATACAAGTAGGCATCCAAAATTACACTCTGACAATTTTCTGCACATAACAAAATAAAACAAAGCAAACAGAACAATATACTCAACAATGAGCAATACCACTAAATATCAAACTAAAAGGATCATTTTTCTACAATTAAATTCTATTCTTTTCAACTTCTTTATATTGGTTTATCATTTTATTCTTATAGCAGATTTTAAATTGAGAAACATTTATACAACACTTAAGATGATCACTGAGAGAATTCCAGTTTCTTATGCCTATGACTGTTGGACACATTTGCCTTTGTGTGGTTCGAGCAAACCGGTGCTTAAAATAAAACTTCCTTCTGCCCTCCCCATTTTCTGAACACAATACAAATAAACTTTGTAACTTAAGAGGTAGTGTTTTATTTTTTGCCCTAAACATAATAGTTAAAGTCTGTAATTTCACTATGTCTTCTTGTTTTAATAATTTCAATTTTATTAATAAATTATTAGTGTGTTCTCTATATTTAACATTATGCATAATTCGAAGCGCTCTCTTCTGTAATAAATATAATGGTTTCATATTACTCCTCCGTGAATCGCAACCTTATCGTGGTGGAGGGGTTTGTGTGTCCCAGGGATCCCAGGGGCTATGTTGTCTGGGGGCTTTTGTCCCCCTGGTAGGGCCTCCCATGGCAAATTGGTCCTGGGTGAGGGACCAGACAAAGAGCGATTCAGAAGACCCCTATGAAAAAAACACAGAGGGAACAGTTTACCCTGCCCGGGATAGGGTTACCGGGGCCCCGCCCTGGAGCCAGGCCCGGGGAGGGTGCCCGAGGGCGAGCGTCTGGTGGCCGGGCCTTAGTCCATGGGGCCCGGCCGGGCACAGCCCGAAGAGGAGACATGGGCCCATCCTCCCGCAGGCCCACCACCTGCAGGAGGCGCCATAGGGGTCGGGTGCATTGTGTGCCGGGTGGCGGCCAGGAGCGGAGGCCCTGGCGGACTGACCCCCGGCTGCCAAGACTGGCAATAGGGACATGGAATGTCACCTCTCTGGTGGGGAAGGAGCCTGAGTTAGTGCGTGAGGTTGAGAGGTACCGGCTAGATATAGTCGGGCTCACCTCTACGCACGGCTTGGGCTCTGGAACCAGTCTCCTGGAGAGGGGCTGGACTCTGTCTCAGTCTGGAGTTGCCCCTGGTGAGAGGCGGCGGGCTGGGGTGGGTATTCTAATATCCCCTCGGCTTGCTGCCGGTACGTTGGGGTTTTTCCCGGTGGACGAGAGGGTTTGTTCCCTGCGCCTTAGGGTCGGGGAACGGGTCCTGACTGTCATCTGCGCTTATGCGCCGAGTGGCAGTTCGGAGTACCCAGCCTTCTTAGAGTCCCTGGGGGGGGTGCTGGAAGGTGCTCCACCTGGAGACTCTGTTGTCCTGCTGGGAGACTTCAATGCTCACGTGGGTAACGACAGCGAGACCTGGAGGGGCGTGATTGGGAGGAACGGCCTCCCTGATCTGAACCCGAGTGATGCTTTGTTATTGGACTTCTGTGCTAATCACAGTTTGGCCATAACGAACACCTTGTTCGAACATAAGAGTGTCCATAAGTGCACGTGGCACCAGGACGCTCTAGGCCGTAGGTCGATGATCGATTTTGTAATCGTATCACCAGACCTGCGACCATATGTTCTGGACACTCGGGTAAAGAGAGGGGCTGAGCTGTCAACTGATCACCACCTGGTGGTGAGTTGGATCAGGTGGCGGGGGAGGACGCTGGACAGACCTGGTGCACCTAAACGCGTAGTGAGGGTGTGCTGGGAACGACTAGCAGAGGCCCCAGTCCGCGAGATCTTCAACGCACACCTCCGGCAAAGCTTCAACAGCATTCCGAGGGAGGCGGGGGACATCGAGTCCGAATGGACCATGTTCAGCGCCTCCATTGCCGAAGCTGCTGCATTGAGCTGCGGCCGCAAGGTGGTTGGTGCCTGTCGTGGTGGTAATCCCCGAACCAAATGGTGGACACCAGAGGTGAAGGGAGCCACCAGGCTGAAGAAGGAGTCCTATCGGGCTTGGTTAGCCTGTGGGACTCCGGAGGCAGCCGACAGGTATCGACAGGCCAAGCGGAATGCGGCTCGGGCAGTGGCTGAAGCAAAAACTCGGGTGTGGGAGGAGTTCGGAGAGGCCATGGAAAAAGACTTTCGGACTGCCTCGAAGAGGTTCTGGCAAACCGTCAGGCGTCTCAGGAGGGGAAAGCGGTGCTCTACCTGCACTGTGTATAGTGCTGGCGGAGCGCTGCTGACGTCGACTGAGAAAATTGTCAGGCGGTGGAAGGAATACTTCGAGGACCTCCTTAATCCCACTGACGCGTCTTCCAAGGAGGAAGCAGAGTCTGGGGATGAGGGGAATGACCCGCCAATTTCTGGGGGCGAGGTCACTGAGGCAGTTAAACAACTCCTTGGTGGCAGAGCCCCTGGTGTTGATGAGGTCCGCCCCGAGTTCCTGAAGGCTCTGGACGTTGTAGGGCTGTCCTGGTTGACACGCCTCTGCAATGTTGCGTGGAGATCAGGGGCAGTACCCGTGGATTGGCAGACCGGGGTGGTGGTCCCCATCTTTAAGAAGGGGGACCGGAGGGTGTGTTCCAACTACAGGGGGATCACACTCCTCAGCCTCCCCGGGAAAGTCTATGCCAGGGTGCTGGAAAGGAGAGTTCGTCCGCTAGTCGAACCTCTGATGCAGGAGGAACAATGCGGTTTTCGTCCTGGTCGCGGAACACTGGACCAGCTCTTTATCCTCTCGAGGATACTTGAGGGTGCATGGGAGTTTGCCCAACCAGTCTACATGTGTTTTGTGGACTTGGAGAAGGCATTCGACCGTGTCCCTCGGGGTGTCCTGTGGGAGGTGTTGCGGGAGTATGGGGTGTCTGGCCCATTGCTACGGGCCATTCGATCCCTATACAACCGTTGCAAGAGCTTGGTTCGCATTGCCGGCAATAAGTCGGACTCGTTCCCGGTGGGTGATGGGCTCCGCCAGGGCTGCCCTTTGTCACCGGTTCTGTTCATAATTTTTATGGACAGGATTTCTAGGCGCAGCCAAGTGGCGGAGGGCTTTCGCTTTGGTGGCCTCAGGATCTCATCTCTGATCTTTGCGGATGATGTGGTTCTGTTGGCTTCATCGGGTGAGGGCCTCCAGCTCGCACTGGAGCGGTTCGCAGCCGAGTGTGAAGCAGCGGGAATGAGGATCAGCACCTCCAAATCTGAGGCCATGGTTCTCAGCCGGAAAAGGGTGGAGTGCCCACTCCGGGTCGGGGATGAGGTCCTGCCCCAAGTGGAGGAGTTCAAGTATCTCGGGGTCTTGTTCGCGAGTGATGGGAGAAGGGAGCCGGAGATCGACAGACGGATTGGGGCTGCAGCTGCAGTAATGCAGACGCTGCACCGGTCCGTCGTGGTGAAGAGGGAGCTGAGTGTAAAAGCGAAGCTCTCAATTTACCGGTCGATCTACGTCCCTACCCTCACCTATGGCCACGAGCTGTGGGTAGTGACCGAAAGCACGAGATCGCGGATACAAGCGGCGGAAATGAGCTTCCTCCGAAGGGTGGCTGGCATCTCCCTTAGAGATAGGGTGAGAAGTTCGGCCATCCGGGAGGGGCTCAGAGTAGAGCCGCTGCTGCTCCACATCGAAAGGAGCCAGCTGAGGTGGTTTGGGCATCTGATAAGGATGCCCCCTGGGCGCCTCCTGGGTGAGGTGTTCCAGGCATGTCCCACCGGGAGGAGGCCCCGGGGCAGACCCAGGACACGCTGGAGAGATTATATCTCTCGGCTGGCCTGGGAACGCCTTGGTGTTCCCCCGGATGAGCTGGAGGAGGTGGCTGGGGAGAGGGAGGTCTGGGCCTCTTTGCTTAGGCTGCTGCCCCCGCGACCCGGCCCCGGATAAAGCGGATGAAGATGGATGGATGGATGGATGGATGGTTTCATATTAGTCACATATGTATTCCCCCATACTTCAACACAATAAAAATATAATATTCTCATTGTCTTGTAATCTAATATATATCTAACATTACCCAGGATATAAATACTTTTAGCCAACTTTTTTTTTAACATGTTCAATATGTGATTTCCATGTTAACTTGTCATCCACTATTACACCCACAAAATGGAATTCTGTCACTCTTTCAATTAATACTCCCTCTATAGATAATACTATCTCTTCCTCCTTTACACGGTTTCTGAATATCATAAATTTGGAATTTGTTTTTTCCAAATTCAGTGATAACTCATTTACATCAAACCATTTTTACATTTTTTTCATTTCAATAGCCATAATTTTAGCCAATTCTTTCAAGTTCTCTCTGGAACAATAAAAATTTGTATCATCTGCAAACAAAACAAAATTTAACATTTTTGACACATCACAAATGTCATTTATATATAAATAAAGTTTTGGTCCTAAAAGACAACCTTGAGGGACCCCACATTCTATCAGATGAATTGCCTAAACACTGCACATACTGAAACCTATTATCTAAATAGCTGCTTAACCAGTTCAATACTATTCCTCTCACACCATAAGTTCTTAACTTAGAAATCAAGATGGAGTGTTTCAGAGTGTCAAAAGCTTTTTTTAAATCAATGAATACCCCTATAGTATATTTATTATGATGTGTTGCTGATGAAATGTCTTCAATAGTATTCATTAATGCTATTGCTGTTGATCTGTTCTGTCGAAAGCTTTCGCTTAACAGTTGATGTTTTTCAATGAAACTATCAAATCTTTGTGCAAAGAGTTTTTCAAGCACTTTAGAAAACTGTGATAGCAATGATACTGGTCTATAATTATTAAAACTATGTCTGTCTCCTGATTTATAAAGAGGGATAACTTTTGCCACTTTCATTCGGTCAGGAAATACACCCATATAAAATGAGAGATTAAAAATATAACAGAGAGGTTTGATTATACAATCCACGGTCTTTTTTACGATGACCATGTCTAACCCATCACAGTCAGTGGATGTCTTGTTTTTAGATTCTGCTACAATAGCTATGATTTCTTTTTCAGTGATTTCCCCTAAAAACATAGACTGTACCACTCTGCTATTTCCTTTCCATTCTGAATCATCCTGTTTTCTAAATAAGACAGGGGTTGCTGTCTTATTTAATGAATCATTTCAATGTAAGCAGCTATCTCCTGGAAGTTTTCAGTCTTTTGAATATGTGGCTTTACAGCTGAAAGCCCCATCCAAAGTTGTGTTTCTTAATGTTTACAGGCCTCCCAAATACTGCACAGACTTTTTTTTAATGATCTCAGTGAACTGATGTCTGTGATCTGTATTGATTTCGACTGTGTAATTATTGTTGGGGATTTTAACATCCATATGGACAACCCTCAGGACAAAGGGACTAAAGACCTGAGTAACACTCTGGGCAACTTTGGGCTGACTCAGCATGTAACAGAGGCCACACATAATAGAGGACACACTCTTGACCTACTGATCTCCAAGGGCCTGAGCATTTCAAAGGTCACTGTGTCTGTTGTGGGCCTGTCTGATCATTACTGTGTTTTCTTTGAAAGTAAAATTTCAGCCCACATAAATATATATCAACACAGTGATCACAAAACAGTGTATAACTGAATACAGTAGGGCAGACCTTCCCAAAGTGTGGGGCCCGCCCCCTAGGGGGGGCGCAGCAGGAAAAGAGAAAAAAAAACCAACAACGCTTGGACACTGCTAGCACGGGGCGCCTACACAAACGCAAAGCAGGAGATGAAGCATAGCTGAATATGTTTCCAAACCAACTTCATTCTAAGCCAAAGACTAGAATATATGATGAAGCATATCTGCCCTTTGGTTTCACCTGCGCAAGTGCCGAGGTAGGTCTCCCTGCAGAATTGGTTTTCCTTTTGTCGGGAGCAGCTGGGATGTTTAAATCACGAACAAACAGTATCCCACATTCTCGATTTTTAGTTCACAAACACTTGTTGTAATGACTAACTACTCCTGACATTTTGGAGATGTTAGCTCTTTATACAGTAAAGTTACAGTGGGATAAAAATAACATCAGGCTGGTTTGCGCATGTGCGCGCATGCACGTGCGAGGGGGGGCACGAGCATTTTTCTTGTAAAACAAGGGGCGCCCAGCAAAAAAAAGTTTGGAGATCTTTAACCAGGTCTTCCCATTAACACCTGACCTGTCCAGAGGTTCAGTCAATGAGCTCGTCAATAGCTTCAATGCTAAAATGTTAAATGTAATGGACACTATTGCTCCCATTAAGGTGAAGGTTATCTCTGGAAGGAAGAAGTCTCCATGGAGAAACTCCACTGCCTGTCCTGTCGGTGGCGCTGTCACTTGGTGTTCGCTCGCTCTGTGGTATAGTATCGCTTCCTGTTCCTGCTCAAACACAGTGGTGTTTCTGAGTAGCTTATTTGCTTAGCAGTTTAATTAACAACTTTTAATTACATTCTTTTTTTCTTTTTTTTTTTTCACAGTATAATCTTCACGTGCTTCATCCGAAGCACACTTTCTGTGTACTCACTACCTAATTTATAGCCAAAGTATTCACTCACTGTCTCTGTACTGTTTCGCTAGCTTAGCTCGTAGCCGACTCGTTAGCACCATGGCTACTTCACCTGTCCCTTCTGCACTTTCTTGCTCATTGTGTCAGATGTTTAGTTACTCCTCGGCCTCCTTTAGCAGTAATGATATCTGTAACAAATGTAGCATATTTGCAGCTCTGGAGGCCAGGATTACTGATCTGGAGACTCGGCTCTGCACCCTTCTCTCACCCTTAGCTAGCCAGGCCCCTGTAGCTGGTGCAGCCGAAGATAGCGTAGGCCCCGCTAGCTGTTCCCCGGCAAATCCCAAGCAGCTGCGGAAAGAAGGCGGCTGGGTAACGGTGAGGAGGAAGCATAGTCCTAAACAGAAGCCCCAGGTACACCACCAACCCGTTCATGTGTCTAACCGTTTTTCCCCACTCGGTGACACACCCGCTGGGGGTCAAACTCTGGTAATTGGTGATTCTGTTCTCAGACATGTGAAGCTAGAGACACCGGCAACCATAGTCAATTGTCTTCCAGGGGCCAGAGCAGGCGACATTGAAGGAAATTTAAAACTGCTGGCTAAGGGTAAACGTAAATTCAGTAAAATCATAATTCACGTCGGCAGTAATGACACCCGGTTACGCCAATCGGAGGTCACTAAAATCAATATTGAATCGGTGTGTAACTTTGCCAAAACAATGTCGGACTCTGTAGTTTTCTCTGGTCCCCTCCCCAATCAGACCAGGAGTGACATGTTTAGCCGCATGTTCTCCTTAAATTGCTGGCTGTCTGAGTGGTGTCCCAGAAATGATGTGGGCTTCATAGATAATTGGCAAACCTTCTGGAGGAAACCTGGTCTTCTTAGGAGAGATGGCATCCATCCCACTTTGGATGGAGCAGCTCTCATTTCTAGAAATATCGACAAATTTATTAAACCCCTCAAAACATGACTATCCAGAGTTGGGACCAGGAAGCAGAGTTGCAGTCTTACACGCCTCTCTGCAGCTTCTCTCCTCCTGCTACCCCCCCAAAAACCCATCTCCATAGAGACTGTGTCTGCTTCCAAAAAGACAAAAAACAAACTAAAAACCAGCAACAAACAACTTAAACATTTACAAAGAAAGAACAATACAGTATCCACATCTGAACCAAAGAGTAAAACAGTGAAATGTGTTGAAATTATTAAATATTAGGTCTCTCTCCTCCAAGTCTCTGTTAGTACATGACTTAATAATTGATCAACAAATTGATTTACTCTGCCTTACAGAAACCTGGTTGCAGCAGGATGATTATGTTAGTTTAAATGAATCAACACCCCCGAGTCATTCTAACTACCAAAAATCTCGAAGCACAGGTCGAGGGGGTGGTGTGGCAGCAATTTTTCACACCAGTTTATTAATTAATGAAAGACCAAGACAGACTTTTAATTCATTTGAAAGCCTGATGCTTAGCATTGTCCACCCCAGCTGTGAAACTCAGAAACCAGTCTTACTTGTTATCATCTATCGTCCACCTGGGCCTTACACAGAGTTTCTGTCTGATTTCTCAGACTTTATATCTAATTTAGTTCTGAGCTCAGATAAAATAATTATTGTGGGTGATTTTAACATCCATGTTGATGCTAAAAATGACAGCCTCAACATGGCATTTAATCTGTTGTTAGACTCAATTGGTTTCTCTCAAAATGTAAAAGAACCCACCCACCACTTTAATCACACTCTAGATCTTGTTTTAACATATGGCATAGAAACTGAACATTTAACAGTGTTTCCTGAAAACCCTCTCCTGTCTGATCATTTCTTGATAACATTTACATTTACAATAATTGATTACGCAGCAGTGGAGAGTGGACTTTATCAAAGTAGATGTCTTTCTGAAAGCGCTGTAACTAAGTTTAAGAATATAATCCAGCCACTGTTATCATCGTCAATGCCCTGTACCAACATAGAGCAGAGCAGCTATCTGAACGCTACCCCAACAGAGGTCGATTATCTTGTTAATAATTTCACCTCCTCACTACGTACGACTCTGGATACTGTAGCTCCAGTGAAAACTAAGGTCTCTAATCAGAAGTACCTGACCCCGTGGTATAATTCTCAAACACGTACCCTAAAGCAGATGACTCGTAATCTGGAGAGGAAATGGCGTGTCACAAACTTAGAGGATCATCATTTAGCCTGGAGAAATAGTTTGTTGCTTTATAAGAAAGCCCTCCGCAAAGCCAGAACAGCTTACTACTCATCACTGATTGAAGAAAATAAGAACAACCCCAGGTTTCTCTTCAGCACTGTAGCCAGGCTGACAAAAAGTCAGAGCTCTTTTGAGCCAACCATCCCTTTAACGTTAACTAGTGATGACTCTTTTTCTCCAATTGATCTTTCTGAGTTAACTTCAATAATTACTTCCTCCAAACCATCAACGTGGTTTGGTTGTCTTTTAGACCCCATTCCTACAAAAGTGCTCAAAGAAGTCCTGCCATTAATTAATTCTTTGATCTTAAATATGATCAACCTATGTCTAATAATCGGCTATGTACCACAGGCCTTCAAGCTGGCTGTAGTTAAACCTTTACTCAAAAAGCCATCTCTAGACCCAGCAGTCTTAGCTAATTATAGGCCAATCTCCAACCTTCCTTTCATATCAAAAATCCTTGAAAGAGTAGTTGTCAAACAGCTAACAGATCATCTGCAGAGGAATGGTTTATTTGAAGAGTTTCAGTCAGGTTTCAGAGTTCATCACAGCACAGAAACAGCTTTAGTGAAGGTTACAAATGATCTTCTTATGGCCTCTGACAGTGGACTCATCTCTGTGCTTGTCCTTCTTGACCTTAGTGCAGCATTCGATACTGTTGACCATAATATCCTGTTAGAGCGATTAGAACATGCTGTAGGTATTACAGGTATTGCACTGCAGTGGTTTGTATCATATCTATCTAATAGACTCCAATTTGTGCATGTAAATGGAGAGTCCTCTTCACACACTGAGGTTAATTATGGAGTTCCACAGGGTTCAGTGCTAGGACCAATTCTGTTTACATTATACATGCTTCCCCTAGGCAGCATCATTAGAAGACATAGCATACATTTTCACTGCTATGCAGATGACACCCAGCTCTATCTGTCCATAAAGCCAGATAACACACACCAACTAGTTAAACTGCAGGAATGTCTTAAAGACATAAAGACTTGGATGGCCACTAACTTTCTGCTTCTTAACTCAGATAAAACTGAGGTCATTGTACTCGGCGCTGAAAAGCTTAGAAATATGGTATCTAACCAGATTCTTACTCTGGATGGCATTACCTTGGCCTCCAGTAACACTGTGAGGAACCTTGGAGTCATTTTTGACCAGGATATGTCCTTCAACGCACATATTAAACAAATTTGTAAGACTGCGTTCTTCCATTTGCGCAACATCTCTAAAATTAGAAATATCCTGTCTCAGAGTGACGCTGAAAAACTAGTTCATGCATTTATTACTTCCAGGCTGTACTACTGCAATTCATTATTATCAGGATGTCCAAAAAACTCACTGAAAAGCCTTCAGTTAATCCAAAATGCTGCAGCAAGAGTACTGACAGGGACTAGAAAGAGAGAGCATATTTCTCCTGTTTTGGCTTCCCTTCATTGGCTTCCTGTTAAATCCAGAATTGAATTCAAAATCCTGCTCCTCACATACAAGGTCTTAAATAATCAGGCCCCATCTTATCTTAATGACCTTGTAGTACCATATTACCCTATTAGAGCACTTCGCTCCCACTCTGCAGGCCTACTTGTTGTTCCTAGAGTATTTAAAAGTAGAATGGGAGGGAGAGCCTTCAGTTTTCAGGCCCCTCTTCTGTGGAACCAGCTTCCAGTTTGGATTCGGGAGACAGACACTATCTCTACTTTTAAGATTAGGCTTAAAACTTTCCTTTTTGCTAAAGCATATAGTTAGGGTTGGACCAGGTGACCCTGAATCCTCCCTTAGTTATGCTGCAATAGATGTAGGTTGCCGGGGGATTCCCATGATGCATTGAGTTTTTCCTTTCCAGTCACCTTTCTCACTCACTATGTGTTAATAGACTTCTCTGTATTGAATCATATCTGTTATTAATCTCTGTCTCTCTTCCACAGCATGTCTTTTATCCTGTCTTCCTTCTCTCACCCCAACCGGTCGCAGCAGATGGCCGCCCCTCCCTGAGCCTGGTTCTGCCGGAGGTTTCTTCCTGTTAAAAGGGAGTTTTTCCTTCCCACTGTCGCCAAAGTGCTTGCTCATAGGGGGTCATATGATTGTTGGGTTTTTCTCTGTATCTATGAAGCGCCTTGAGGCGACATTTGTTGTGATTTGGCGCTATATAAATAAAATTGAATTGAATTGAATTGAATTGGTGAAAAATGAAAAAAGAGAGTGTAGGAAAGCTGAGCGCAGATGGAGAAAAACAAACCTCCAGGTTCATTATGACATCTATAAAGAGAAACTTCACAATTATAATTTACAACTGAGGAGTGCAAGGAGGTCCTACTTCTCTGACATAACCAAAAACAGTCATAGTGCTCGGGTCTTATTTGCTACAGTTGACAGGCTAACAAACCCTCCTGTGTCAGTGGCAGCTGAACTTCATTCGACCATGGCCTGCAATGACTTTGCCAGATTCTTGACAGAAAAAACCCAAAAGATTAGAGAAGCAATTGGTACATCAACAGCAGATTCAGGATATGTACTGTGTTCACTGAAAAACTGTTTAAACACCATCAAACAGTTTCATTCTATTAACAGCAAAAACCTGGAGGACATCTTAGGTCAACTGAACTCCTCCTCTTGCTGTTTAGATGTCCTGCCAACAAGTTTTTTCAAAAAGGTCTCAAAGACTTTGGAGTCAGACCTGTTACAGATCGTCAACTTTTCTTTAATGTCAGGTGTGTTTTCAGAACCACTAAAAACTGCTGTAATTAAACCTATACTGAAAAAGGACAATCTTGACAAGACACAAATGAACAACTACAGGCTGATCTCAAATCTCCCATTTTTAAGTTAGATCATTGAAAAAGCAGTTTCTCAACAGCTCAATTACTTCTTAAAACAGAATAACTGCTCTGATGCCTTCCAGTCAGGTTTCAGACAGAACCACAGCACTGAATCCGCTCTGACTAAAGTGTTCAATAACATATGTCTGAATACAGACAGTGGAAAAATGTCAGTCTTAGTTTTACTGGATCTCAGTGCAGCATTTGATACAGTTGACCACAACATATTACTCACACGACTGGAGAACTGGGCAGGTCTTTCAGGAACTGTACTAAAGTGGTTCAAAACATACTTAGAAAACAGGAAATACTTTGTATCAATAGGTAACTTCACATCTGAGCAGACAAGTATCACATGTGGAGTTCCCCAAGGTTCCATCTTGGGACCCCTTCTGTTTAACATTTACTTGCTCCCACTGGCACAGATTACAAAGAACAACAAAATAAACTATCATAGCTATGCAGATGACACACAAGTATATATCACAATGTGGAAGCGAATGGATTGATGGATGGAAGATCTGATGTCTCAACAGGACCTGGAAAAACTAGTCCATGCATTCATCTTTAGTAGGCTTGATTACTGTATCAGCATCTTTACAGGTCTACCTAAAAAAAAAATCAGTCAGACAACTACAGCTCATTCAGAACTCTGCTGCTCAAGTCCTCACTAAGACCAAAAAAGTGGACCACATCAGTCCAGCTCTGAGGTCTTTACATTGGCTGCCTGTCCGTCAGAGGATGTACTTTAAAGTTCTGATGCTGGTCTATAAAGCTCTGAATGGTTTAGGAAGAAAATACATCATTGACATGTGAGATTATTATTCTATCATATGTTATCCTATGCCTGTAATCGAAATGAGTGAATCATTATACTGCTGTAAGCCGCATCATACTTTTTATTATAGAGAGTATAATTAGTATGTAGCCGTAGTTCTAGTTTGCATTATACTGCTGAATTAAAAAGAATGTGAAAATCATTAGATTCATTAGATAGGTTTGTATTATCCTATACTGTTGATTTACTGTGAATGAGTTACACTGTCTCATGACATTTCATACTGCTGAGTTAAGAAGAGAGCACAAAGCACATTCCACAGGAGCTTCACCCCCTTGTTGGAAGCAGATAAACAGGGAGCAGAGGTCATAACTTGGGCGCTGTGTGAGAGAAAGAATGTGAATGTTTAGGCTTTTATGACAAGGTGGGGGCCACTAGAAGCTATAAGAGCTTGAGTAACCCTCCACCAGTTTGAGATTTGCTGTGACCCTCTTCATGCATGTCTCCCCATCCCCATGGTATTTGCTCTTTAAGAGTTGAATTGTATGAAATAAAGGATCGTTGATTGAGCATTTATACACCGAGTATTGTCCTTCCTTCAGCCCAAAGATCGAAAGAATTGGGAGTAATTAACAGACCTCCTGATCCACTATGAACCTTCCAGATCCCTCAGATCATCTGGATCCATTTTTTTTTAATCAGTTCCCAGAGTCAGAACCAGACAAAGAGAAGCTGCATTCAGCTTTTATACTCCATATATGTGGAACAAACTCCCAGAAAGCCTCAGATCAGCTGAAACACTCAGTTTGTTTAAATCCAGGTTGAAGACTCACCTGTTCTCAGCTGCATTTGAATAAAACCCCAAATCCACACTTTTAAGCTTAAATTTCAAAACTTACATTTTAACTACTGATTTTATCTACTGTTCTGATTTTATCTACTGTTTTTTTTAATCAATTTTAAATCATGCTTTTTATTTGTTTTTGTTTTTGAATGTCTCTATAAAGTACTATGAATCACCTTGTTGTTGAATTGTGCTATATAAATAAACTTGCCTTGCCTATCGGTCAGCATCTGATTATCCTGCTGTTAGCTTCATTCCACAGAAAACTGATAGAAACTAACAGAGTTCATTAAGAATAAAGAGAAATGTGATGATTTAAAGCCTTTGAAGTGCTTCAGATGATCTCTGTTCACTTCTGTCCACTCATTCATTCATGTAAGCTTTCTAATGCAGCTTTGATCTTCACAGTCTGCTTTATGAAACTTATTCTAACCCTGAATGTCAGAGTGTTCCTCCTTCTCTTTCCCATCATTCATGCTGGCAGTGGAGGAGATTTGGATGTTGGACTGTGTTTTGTATTATGTGTGTATGTTTTGTGTTGGACTGCTGTGTGTAAACCAAACGGCCATTTTGCTTTGGATTTCAGACTTTAAGGTGGAATGAAGAGTCTCACTGTGAATTATCCAGTGGAGGATTTTTCTTCTTCTTTGAAGGTTTGAAATGTGAACACTGGGTGTGTCCAAATTCAGGGGCTGCATCCTTCTGAGGCCGCATTTGTAGACCGATTACGTCACAGCGACGCGCCGAAGGCTGTCCAAATTCGTAGACTCCTCCGAATGCAGCCGACAAATGTGTCCTTCATTTCCCCCGAATTTGAAGGATGGGTCGGGCGTGTCATTCGTGGCCCACCATATCCCAGAATTCATAGCGCGGCTCAGCCAATTCCAGTTTCCAATAATGGCGGCCGCTACTACGTTTTAAAATTACTCTTATTACTCTTTCTGGGTCACAAAATAAACTTTAAACATATCGTCAGACAAGAATGTGGGTGTGTAAACTTCAAATATCTGCTCGGTTTATCAAGATATCGCAAATTTGCAATACTGCTTCGACGTTATCGGAGACATCTGTTACCCACAAGCTCGATAGCAAGCCGGGAGCTCGAGGGTCACTAGAACTGCCAAGAACGGCACATCGTTTTCAGATCATCACGGATTTTCGCTACTCAGGTTAAACGTAATATATAAGTCACTTAGATAACCTAAAAATTTTATTGTTTGGCTTTTTTCTGTGTTTTATTTGTAAGTAAATCGGTTTGGCTGAGATTAAAGTTATTAGATTAGATTAGATTGAATAAAACTTTATTAATCCATCGGGTGGTTTTCACACAGCTGAATAAACGTCAAACAGAAAACTGATTAAACAGAAGTGTGAGATGGTCGAGAGTTTAAACCAGTATCCTGTTATATTTTAGATAGCAAGGAGCAGACAGCCAAGTTTATTAAACTCCACCGGGACAGCGGTGACGCTAATCAGAGGCTAGACCGTCCAATTTCACAGCCGTTTACTTCCGGCCTACCCGACCTCCTGAGGACCTGGCCCACATAGACCGTGAAGGCCAGGTCCTCAGGAGGATGCAGCCCATGAATTTGGACACGACCTTTGTTCTGCTACAGTCAATGGACTAAACCAGAGAAGAAAACAGACTTTACCATGAAGATCCTCAGTGTGGATCAGTATAATATCAGCCTGATGTCTGCAGTTTAGTGTCAGCACAACTTTTATATCATATTCATCTCAGCACGACTAAAACATGAAGACTGACCTCAGAGTTTTAAGTCCACATCCTGGACTCTCCAGAAAACCAAACAGATTCTTCACTCCTGAATCCTGCAGCTTGTAGTTGTAGCTCAGGTCCAGCTCTCTCAGATGGGAGGGGTTGGACTTCAGTGCTGCTGCCAGATAATCACAGCTGATCTCTGACAAACCACAGCTCTCCAATCTGTATAAAGAATAAAAGATGTAAGTTTATTAGACAAAGTGTGTGCTTGAAATCATTCAGTGTTTCATCATCTGTTCAGAGCTGAAGAAGGTTCAGAATGTAGAAGTTTAGAAAATGGAAACTCCAAACAGCTGAAGCCAACAGGAAGCATCTTCAAACAAACACAACAAGAGAAAAAACTCTGAATGTTTCACATTAAAGTACATTTATTATAAAAAGATGAAAAGTTGTCAAGTTTTGCTGTGTGAAATTAAAAAAAAACTGAACAGGAATCCTCAGAGTCCAAAACAAAACAAACTCCCAGTTCAGGAGGCCACAGTGGGACTGTGACACTAAAGCTGCACAAAAAAAACTGAAATTTGAAGCTGAAACTGTAAAACTGAAACTGTGAGTGAAAGTGCTCCAGTGTCTGTCACATTACATGAAAATTTCTTATTTCCACATGATGAAAGGATCATTCTTGTATTTCGTGCTGCTTTTATTGAGCCACACTGTGAAACTGTGCTGAGCCACAGCTGAACCAGCATCCCTGTACAGCAGACACTTACAGCGCGTGGCTGCTTCTATTGAACCCTCTAAACAGAGTTTCAGTTTCCTCTTCTGGTCCCAAAGCGCAGAACAACAATGTTTCAAACAGCTTCCTTCAAGCAGCATCAGCCACAGAAATGCAGAGAGAATTATTTGGATGTCTTTCTTATGTTGTATGGTGCTGTGTTGGCATATCTGGTGTCTGTGTTGCTTAGTAAGGATGTATCACTCATCTGCTGCAGCCCCAGATAAACAGAGCTGGACCTGAACCTGGTAGCTTCACTTAGAAGACACTTGTGACGGGAACATGTGAGAAGTTTTGTGCAGACAAGTGTGGATTTAGAGTCTGGGACGAGGTCTCCACAGCCTTTGTGGAGATCCACATTCTGCATACTGCCTGTGAGAAGCTGGAGACATTTCTCCGCCAAATCCACTGAGCAGCTGCTCGTGGTGGTATTAGCTTCATGTGTGTTAGCATTAAGCCTCGGTCACACTCTGCTGTGGACACGGTCACAGCTGGACCCGTGATATCTGAGTCGTCCTTCCTATTAAATGTCTTTGAGGTGAGCTTTAAGCTGCTGCTTGGGGTGCATGTACAGCTGGTTATTGTACTGGAAATGTTCTGCAGACAAGTCCACATGCTCACAACAAAGCTCAGTGTGGACACCGCTGTGCATGCTCCATAAACCGCTACAACATGTACCTCAGGAATCAACAGCTCCCACCTCGTTTTCTTTGAACAACTATTTTTAGCTGCTGTGTTTTTGTGTTTCTGCAGACCTCAGACATCCTGCTGCTCTGGAGAACTGAACCTCTAAAGGGCTCAGTCTTTATCTCCAAAAAACAAATCTGATCATGGAGACTCACCAGGTCAGCTGATCTGACCCAGAGTTGGGAGGTCGCCTTGTAATCGGAAAGTTGCCGGTTGGAGCCCCGGCTAGGACAGTCTCGGTCGTTGTGTCCTTGGGCAAGGCACTTCACCTGTTGCCTACTGGTGGTGGTCAGAGGGCCCGGTGGCGCCAGTGTCTGGCAGCCTCGCCTCTGTCAGTGTGCCCCAGGGTGGCTGTGGCTACAATGTAGCTTGCCATCACCAGTGTGTGAATGTGTGTGAATGGGTGGATGACTGGATGTGTAAAGCGCTCTGGGGTCCTTAGGTACGGTGGTCTCTAGAGACCAAGCACGTACAAACTCCAAAACACTTGCAAATTCCAAAACACAACGGAAGTGCTCGAGGATGCTAGGGGCAGTGTTGAGCTCGATTTGCAAAATAAACGGCAAGTTTGTCTGTATGGGACGGTCTAGTCTCCGTCGCGCTTCCCAGGTTGCCTAGCAACCATGATACTAACCGCTGGAAACGTGTCATACAACTTTGTTTGACAGAAATGAAGGAGAACATATTTTGTTCATTTGTTTGTTTGTTTCTACAAGAGCTTTGTGTGAGGTACTGTAGCTATACTCATTGAATACCTATAGCACACAGACTTTACCTTGGGTCGAGTATGGTGGAGATGAAGTACAGTGAGTTTGTCTCGACGTCACTGAAGCGCTTCTTGACAGCTGCCAGTAAGGTTGCTTTCATTGTCTTGACGCCGTGGTCCTCGTCTTTTTCTCTGTTTAGAAGTCTCACTAGCACAGTCACAGCTGGGATGACATCAGAGGCTAGTGCGTCGTAGCTACTCACTTTTTTAGTTAGTTCCTCAAAGGGGGCGAGGATGGCAACAGTCGTCTCCATAAGAGCCCATTGGTGAGCGGTGAGATAGTCAGGGAGTTTGTGCTCGGACACGCCCAGCACTCGCTTTTGCTCAATCAGGGACTGGAGCATGTAATACGTGCTGTTCCAGCGCGTCTGTACGTCCTGCTGCAGTCTCTTTATTGGTTGGTTGAGCTGTCCCTGAATGTCCTCGAGGCGGGAGTAGGCTAAGGCGGAATGTTTAAAATGCCCAACTATTTTCCGTCCCACTGCTATAGCATCAGCTATGCTCCTCTGTGCTAATAAGCATGGGTAAATAAGCGTGGGTAAACTCTTTGTACTCGTTGTCGTGTTGGGAATTTAGGTGCTTGATTAAATTACTTGTGCGCTACCTTTTGAACCTCCTCTGGACAATTTCGCTGAGCACTATATGCAGTCCGCCTTTGTTTTCGCATCTTCGTTCACTTTGAAATAGTTCCACACAGCTGACATGTCTCGCCTCCCCTTCTCCCAGCTCCGAGCTGCAGCCGGGGCTTGGGGGCGGGCACTCGGCGCCTTTGATTAACCCTTTACATGCCGCTCAAACATAGACAGGTCTCAGACCGTGGTATCGGTCCCCGGCATCGGGGGACTTTTAACGAGTACGAGTACTTTAGAAAATGTGGTATCGAGGCCGATACCAGATACCGGTATCGGTATCGGTGCATCCCTAGTTGACTAGATATTAGACCGACAGTTTCAAGGTTTTCTCTGTGGATTATAAATTTAAGAAGATGTGACATTTATCAAGAAATCCTGCTCTCTGGATTATTTCCATAAACTCTGAGCTGGAACACATCTACAGTGCTGGAAGTGCCCATCTCACCAACAACCTCACTGTGTATATTCACTTTTTAACCCTTTGTGAAACAATAAAGGTTTAAATCTGAGTATTAATCTTTGTTAGTGCAAACACCTCTAATAGGTTACTTTGGCCTTTCCAAGTCATATCTTCAATTGAAGTCTGCACTCCAGGCTTCTAAAACCATCTTAGCTTAACAAGCACTCCAATCTAGAGGAGAGCTGCACTAACAGGTGTGACTGATAAGATCTGACCTGCAAGGACACTCATGTCAATTGGTATCAGGATAAGCAGGGAAGACATGGACATTAAGTCTGTCAGGCTGCCCGAGTCCCGTCACACACGTCAGCTCAGAACTCTGCATTATCTACTGATCCCTGATCAGGGATCAGATGTTCTACAAAGAGTAGAACAAGACTTCCTGTATAGGGGTCTGTGGGCCTACCGATCCACAGTGTCAGCACAACAAAAACATGATGACTGACCTCAGAGTTTCAAATCGACATCGTGGATTCTCCAGAAAACCACACAGCTGCTTCACTCCTGAATCCTGCAGGTTGTTGTAGTCTCCACTCAGGTCCAGTACTCTGGGATACGATGGGTTGGACTTCAGTGCTGCTGCCAGGTAAGCACAGCTGATCTTTGACAAACCACAGTCCTTCAAGCTGTATAAAGAACAAAAGATGTAAGTTTATTAGACAAAGTGTGAGCTTGAAATCATTCAGTGTTTCATCATCTGTTCAGAGCTGAAGAAGGTTCAGAATGTAGAAGTTTAGAAAATGGAAACTCCAAACAGCTGAAGCCAACAGGAAGCAGCTTCAAACAAACAAGAGAAAAAACTCTGAATGTTTCACATTAAAGTGAAAAAGTCATGTCTTTCCTTCAAGGGACCACCTTGAAGGCTTCACTTTTAAAGGTTAAGTGTGAAAGAAATGGACATATTTAAAGTCCTACACCTTTTTCCAGTCACATTATTAAAGCAGACAAACTACAAGCTCATTTTCATTCCAACAAGTCATCTTCTGACCTGGACTAACAACGCTGGTCTCTATGTGCAGCTGGCTGTGAGACCAGTCCTCAGGGACCGTCTGCAAAGTGCAACACTGAAAGAACATCACACACTAATTTGCTTCCAGCACTTTCACACAGACATCTACTGTCATTATTTTCACCAAACTCTGTGGATCCTTTATTGCAAATTCAAATGGGATTCAAAATGTTGAGTCAAATTGTTGAATGTTGTCATTGTGTTTCTAAAATTTGTTAACTCTTAGTTCAAACTATAGGATCAACGATGTGAGTGAAGCCAACTGAACCCTGAGCTGCCTCTCCTGTGGTAGGATCTCTAATCCACACTGGTTTAGAGATTCTATGCTGATTTAACTGACCATTTGCAGACTTCACATAAATTGTGCCATTTGAAGGATCAACTCAAGACACATGATCCTTTAAAACAGTTTTATCTGCACCTGAATCACACAGAAATTGAACAGTTTTGCCTTGCACAGTTAACGTGCGAACTGGTTTTACTTCTTTCCCTGACACATTTAACAATACTTCAGTTAAATCTAGAGTCTGAAACACGGGCTGTTGTAGATTCTGGCAAGCTAAAGGATCATTTGTACATGTATGTGTGTTAGCAGTGTCAACAGGTGCTAGTCATTTATTATAATAAGGGTTTCTTGGATCAGGGCGTTTATACTCTTCAGGCATGCGAGATGGCCCATTTCCCCACATGCATAGCACTTATCATCTCTTTTACCACGGTTATCCTGGGGTCACCATGGGCCTCTACCTCTCCTACTCCTGCCTCTGTTTTGCCCTCTTCCAGCCTGTCCCTGAAACAAAATTTCATCTACTAAAAAGGCAGCGCCCTCAGAGCTTTGTGGCTTCTTTTTTTTATTTTTAATAACTTCCTGTGCATGGTGGGCCCAGTTCATGCATTCAATGGACCCGTCAGTGTTCTGATTAACATTTTGTTTTCTGATGAGAGCAGCAATGCGTGGATGGAAGCCATTCATCAGAGCATGTTTTAACTGCTGCTGATATGGGCTGGCCTTCTCCGCACTCTCTTCAGGGCCGCTATGTTCTTTGAAAACTTCCTCTAATCTTGCCCTGAACTCATGAACATCCTCTCCTTCTTTCTGCATGCATTGGGCAATTTTGTTGTAATCTACAGAAGCTTTAAAGGTATTTCTAAGATGCTCATAAACCCCATCAACTTGGCCTCTTAAATTTGCATGTCCATAGGGTAGGACGGTATTACCATCCCTCCCTGTGTAGGTGCCTCGCACCCGAGCCCAGTTATATGTGAGACACTTCCTAAAAGTGGCTTCTGTTTCCTGACCGTTTAAGCGGTACGAGGAGCAGAGTTGCTTGTGTCGGGCGATAAATTCATCAACATTAGTCAACGGGTTTCCTAAACCTTTACATGCCTCTGCACATTCAGATTCAGTCCATGGCCTGTAAACACAAATAACACGGCTTTGGTCACTTTCAACACCAAAATGGGGATTTGCGACCTCCACCATGGGAAAGGTATCATGGATAGGGTAGACAGGCATACCAACTGCACTCGCCTCATCCCTTTTAGTTTTGGATCTAGTTCCATAAGGGCTTAAATATTTTGCTGCGGCATCCCCAAACTCCTGCCGTACTCTATCCTCCTCCTCTCTCTCTCTCTTCTCCTGCTTTTCTTCCTCCTCTCTGGCCTCTCTCTCCCTCTCTAATGCTGCTCTACGCTGTTGGTCCCTTAACGTCAGCACCACTGAAGTAGACCGCACCGTCTCATCTTCAGGTTTCACAGCTAATGCCTGCAAAGCTGCTCTCTTCGCGTTCGCTGCCTCCTGTCTTTTCTGCGCCTGCTCTAACCACAGTTTAGCGGACGTCAGTTGCAACTCTCTCTCCTGTTTCATTTTCCCTTTTGCACAAGCTGCCTTTACTGTCAACTAGTCTACTAACATTTGACATTGTCCTACAACTAATTTACCTTCAAAATCATATTTTTTACGCCAATGTCCTAAATACTTTGCGCTACCGGGAGCGAATTTCATCATAAACTTCTCGTCACCCTCTGACACACTCTTGGTTGCTTGGGAACCCATAATAACAACAACAGCTGGCGTCACAGACCACGTGTTCTGCTCCGCACCCACTCACACAAACACACTAACACAACAACAACAACAACAAAATAGGCCTATTGTCCAGCACAGTCTGGACCCCGCGAAACTTCTCAACACCCCACTGAGCGGTGGAGAACTCACTACAGTACCCCACAAAGCGGTCTGTATTTCACCCCACTAAGACGGTGAACCAAAATAAAGTTCGAACTGCACAACTCTGCGACTTAATGCTTCTGTACAAAAAAACCCCACTGAGCGGCTTTGTACATCGCCCCACTAAGACGGCGAATTTTAGCCCCACTGAGCGGCCACGGACAACGCCCCACTGAGCGGCGAAGACGTACGATTATAGAAGTAGACTTTTTTATAAACTTACTTGGAGTTGCTTATTGCGTGTAGCATCAGTCCCGAATCCCGTCAATCGTCATCCATCGAGGAGAAAAAAACAGACGGCTAATCCACCGGCCCGATGACGAATTCTCACGCCTCGGGACTTTGCTGCAGGACCTCTATAAGTCCTGGCTGACGTCAGTCTGTCGGCGTGTCTCTTTTCCCCTCGGTGAATGTCGACTCCAGGGATCCGGCTCTCGAAGGACCAATTAATGATAGGTTTGTAGCATAAACCTATTCGCTGGAACGTTAAGGACAACTTGCTACACAGCAAAAAGCAAGACACAAGGCACCATAGTTCTTTGTGTTACTCATGCATGAGGGAGACCTGCCTGGAGTCAAGTGTCGTTCCACCACTTGACCTCCGTCAGACTCTCAGCCAGGTTCCCCATAGCACTCCTTTTATTGTGGTTACATGAATATGCATAGGGTCATTAACATATAACATCTTATATAGGTATACATGTGAACAAAGAATACTGTGTGTGTGTGTGTGTGTGTGTGTGTGTGTGTGGGGTCAGAGTATGACCCCATAAATGACTTCCCTAAACCTACTGGTCTGGAAAGTCCAGCAGTTCATGTAAACAAAAGGCACTTAGACTAAAACAGATATAGCTACGTTGATCCTACCATAAAACAATAAAACAAGGTACGACCTCTTCCCATGCTCCCAGGATGTAGGTGTGGATTCCAGAACACTCTGGAATGTACACCAAGCCTTTGCAGCCTGCTAAAGATCACACATCCTATCACTACACAATTGATTATACATCTCTAAGCATATATGGTTAAATATTTCCTAATACAAATGACAATAATAAAATCTAAACCCATCAGTCTGCTCGGGTGATTGCCAACAGAGAGCGGCTAGTTGCGGGTGGCTGGGCGAGTTCCATCCTTGAGGTGATGAGGGCGGAGGTGGAAGCATAGCGGCCGGAGACGCTGAGGCCTGATGCGGGCTCTCCATCAGCGGACTCGCTGGTGAAGTAGCCAAGTCCATTGGCGGGGTGGGCGGTGGAGTAGCCAGGTCCATTGGAGGGCTGGGTGGTGGCGTAGAAGCAGCTGATGGTCGGAGGGATGATGGAGATAGAGCGCTGAGGGTTCCAAAGCTGTGGTGAGGCATGGTTGTTTTAAGACGATGTGGACGAGAGAGCGGTTGCGGTTTTTAAAAGGACAGGGTGAGGAGGAGGCGGGGTAAGGGGGGACCGGATGAGGGGCGGGGGCTATGTAGAGCGTGGCGGGTTATTTCCAACAAGGACCACCTGAGTTGTAGTTTTACTCAGCTTAAACAGCTCTAATATTCTCGCATTCTTCTCAGCCACCATCTTCAGCCAGTCCTGAGTCGGAATTCGAAGCAATGTGCTGAAAACACCGGAGTGGGTGTTTGTGAGGTCCAGCACAAAATCATCTTTGTAAGCTCGATCGCATGTTTGGCGACTAGCTCTACATATCCATCTAGAAAATGGAGTCTCCCACTGGGTGTATGTCTCGGTTTTGGTCACCATGTTTGCAGTCCGGTGCCTGTTGGGCTCCTGGGTGAATGGCGGGAATGAGTAGGCCTCTTTGAAAACCCGATGCATCCGTGTTTGCTGGTCTCTGGTTCGCGGTTGCTGCGAGCTCGTTTCCCGCAGGCTTCTCTGTATTTCGGGGGTTGTGATGAGAGTGAGAACAGCCCAGTAAGAGCAAGTAAAAGCGATCCGCGGTGTGAGTGGACCAAAACTTTCACCCGCTTTGAGTTGATAGAAAAATATTTCACCCTCTGGAAGGCTGAAGGCATAGCCCCAAAACCCGCCATTGTTGAGCATGAATCTCTCCTCCAAACGGTTAGCATCTGCTGTTGGCTGCACTCTGCAAAGGTGCATTCGTGTGAGTTCTGGCGTGGCAGAGGACCTGTAGCTGGTTACAGGAGTTTGAGAGACCACAGTGAGGTTGGTAGGTCTGGCGGCCATGATTCTTTTTGAAAAGAGAGAAAACTTGGTTGTTTTTTCTGAGAGAAAAGCTTGCTTGTTTTTTCTGAGAGAAAAAAACAGTTAAATTTAAGATGAAATGTTAGATTATTTATCCTGAATGCCAGTAACAGAATAAACCTATCGCTGAGAAGGTAAATCAGACATGCAGCCGATTGGCTAACCGGGGTGCGAAGGGAGCCGCCCCATTGTTATGTGATTGGCAGCGGGGCTAAGTTAGGCGGAGTTGGTCTCTGGCGGAAATTTCGAACGAAGAGTCAGAATCATTAAGCAGCAGATGTGGAGCGAACAAGCAGGAAATATTGTGCTCTAGAAGCGGTTGCGGGTGGATTAAGAGCAAAGGGAGAACTTAGACTCTGCGTTGAATTTTAGAGGTAGCTGGTAAGAGGGATCGTTTTGAAGAAAACAGACTAAGGACTTTTCAGGATTTTTCCCCTGTTTCCGAATATAAGGTTTTTTGGGAATAAAAGGGGTAGCTAGCAGGGTTTTCAGGAGATTTTCCCTGGTTATTTAGTCTAAGGATCGGGGTGAATTTGAGAAAAACGAGTAACGTTTTTTCAGGTGTTTTGGAGAAAACGCGGAGGAGTTTTGCCTATACTCCGCAGAGGATCGGGGTGGGAGCCGCGGGAAGACTAAGGATTTTTTCAGGATTTTTCCCCTGTTTCCGAATATAAGGTTTGGGGAAAAGAGGGGTACCTAACAGGGGGTTTTTTGGAGAAAAGAGTTTTTTATGTTGGGAGCCGCGGTGCGTTTTTCGGGGATTGCGAGAGTTTAATTTTATTTTTTTAATTTTTTTTTAATTTTTTTTCACGATTCTGAGTTTTATTCTAAATCTCCTTGTCCGGATTAAACAAATGCATATAAATTGAAATAAAGTTTTGCCCCAAGGCATGCAGCCTGTATTTCTGGCCATACTGAACGTTACAAAAGCACAAGTTTAACTAAGCAGTTTCACTATGGTTTAACACATTTTTAAACACACAAGCACGGACCTGAGACACACAAAGCGAGTCCGGAGACACAGGCGCGCCCACGCGCGCCCAGACACACAGCCTCGGGCACGCGCCCTCGCACACACGCTGACCCACCACCAGATGGCGTTTTTTAAGCATAAAAAAAAATAAAAACTTTTTTTTACATGGATTAAAAAATAAAAGAATGCTATTTGATATATAAGAAACTTAAATAATCAATTAGTTCTTTTTAGGGGGAAAAAGCAATGAGCTATGAACTAGCATATTTTTATGAATATCATATTTTTATGAATATCATATTTTTATTACTTCCTTTATTACTTCCCGGGCCATAAATCTCTCTAGGGGGCCATAAATCACTCAGTTTGACATAAGGGGTATAATATCCCTCCTGAATTTATTTAATATTACTTTCTAGTATCAGCTGATGTTTGCTGGAGCCACAGCTGTAAAAGCTGCTGGTCATGATATCGGTTTGGTTATCTGGTGAGAGGGAAACATGAAGATGAGACCAGGAGATGTCCTTACTGAATCATCAGAGCTGAACAGGTGATGGAGAAACAGGGTTATCTTTTAGGTGACATGAATGAGTTGAAGGGAAGTTATGAACTGTTTCTGAAAGACAAATAACACCAGGATCCTTTTCTATGTAGCTGACAGCTGATAACTGTGCAGGGGCGGGTCTAGCAAAGTGTTGCCAGGGATCAATGTAGGGCATTAACAGGGAGAGGGAGGCACAAAGAAATACTTTTCTTTCTTATTCTCATTTAAAATATCTAGCTTTAAAAAAATAATTATCTGAGTCTTACAACAAACAATTGATAGTTTGATACATATACCATCAGAACAGTGAACATCACTGTTACAACAGTGTTTATTTTCATTCAAAGACTTTATGAGTTTTCCTGTAATGGTGGGCCGGTCTCTAGTCAAAATCCCCAGGACGATTTTTTTGTCCCAGTCCAGCTCTGTATGCAGCTCATCTGCAGTCTGGTGTTACCTACATCTTCCTATTCAGAAGGCAGAATTTCCGAGTTCTGAGTACAATTGAAAGCACCACGACTGCAGTTTTTGTGTTGGATGTAAAAAGCAGGCTAGAATCATGCAGCGGTCAACGACGGTCCAGGCGTGGGATTTCTCTTGTGGAAATGTGCACATTATTTTTTCCTTTCTATTGGTAGGTGGCACAGTGCACTTGTGGCAAGTAAGCAAGTTAGAAGACTGGCAATCTTGCTGGGTATCCAGTTACGGAAGCAACACATTAACAAGAGAATTCTGAGTAAAACCAAAGTTACTTTCCCTAGTAACTAGTTACTCTTAAAGTAACGAGTAACTTGAAATAACTGAGTTACTTTTGATAGAAGTAACTAGTAATGTAACTAAGTTACTAATTTAAAGTAACTTACCCAACACTGATGACAACACATGAGCCAAAATCAGACTCCGAGCGCTACGATGCTAAAGATCAGAAGATCCAGTGTGACATCATCGTTACCTGGCAACAGAAGCCCTCAGCCCATCTGACTTTATTGGAGGATATTTACACCAGCAACACTGTTTAGTTTGATATGACGGATTAACAACATGCACTGTGATGTCCAGTTCATCTGTAATAGATACTGGATCTAATCAGTGAGCAGATATTTGATCACCTTATTTATAACTATACTAGAAACAAATACAACTGTGTTGGTGATTCATGCAAACTTGCATATCAGCCTTTTAAGGTTTTGTAGTATTGAGAACAAAGAGGTTGTGTTAGGGCTGAAAACCCCGACTTGTTCTCCTCTGCAGGTCATCAAATGCACTACAGACGTTTGTATTTGCACAAGCCTGTATATGTTTGATAGCTTTATTATTCTCTGTTCAAAGACAATAAATGTGGAAAATGTCTCATGTAGTATCAGCTTCATTTAAAAATGACTGCAAACATTTAGAGAACATGTGCTGCTGTTTGTCCTACATTTCCAACACTGAATGAACCCTGAAAACGTGATGGCAGGTGGCATATTGGAGTTCACATGAAATATAGGCTGTATGAAGACTGGAAAATATAGATGAGAAAAATATGCAGCCAAACATTTGTGGACATGGATAAACTCTCTGATCCAAAAAGCAGGAAGTGACACAGCTAGAAAATGACAGCGTGTAACAGCTGAAGTCAAATGTAATGCAGAGTTGAATCTGCACTTGGATCCATCTGTGAAAGGTCCACATGTAGGGATTACATGAGTCCTGATGTTTGTCAGTCCAGCTTGATAACTCCATCTACTGTGGGCTACATATACTGGGGCTGGTAGCTCCGTAGTGTTGGAAAGAAACTATTCAATGTGCATATTTTAAAATCAGAGGCTCTTCTAACACAGGAGCCATGTTGAGTTTAGATCACAGCCGACCACCGGCAGTCTGAAATGGAATGAAGCCCATTGACAGCGAGCAGGTCTAAACAGGAATGGAACGCACCGATTTGTATGCGTGGCAATGATGTGGCTGCAGCTGACACATGATTGGTTCAAACTAAACATCAGACACATTTCACAGAGTTCACAAATACACTCACGTTTTTATCTTTGAAGATCATCATAAAGTAGAATTTATGGTCCAGTAGACAACAGCAGGTGGTTTGAGCCCTTCTGATGCAGCAGAAACAGGATTTGGAGGAAGATGTTAATAGATTAGAAAGAATTGTACACTGTGAATCAATGCAGGTCTTTCTAGATAGACAGATCTTTAATAATCCCTCAGGTAGGTTCCTCTGGGAAAGTCACAGATAGAGACACCAATTCTGACGTCCTTTGAGAGCCTGACTTTGAATTTTCATCACTCGTCATGTACACAGATGTTAATTCTACATATTCCTAGTACTGAACTCTAAATCAATATGAAGAAAATGCTCCTACTAATCTGCATATATGTTGATATCAAATCCTTTTCCAGCACATGGATAGATCTATATAAATCTTTCAATCTAATCAGAATGGGCACAGTGTTGTTATTGCAGCACTCCCTGATGTTTGAAAAGCTAAACATCAGGGAGTGCTGCAATAACAACACTGTGCCCATTCTGATCAGATTGAAAGATGATACACACGACCACTTGTCGTGGTCGTGTGTAGGATTGTGTTTTCCTTCCTTTGTGCAGTTCTTACAGTAAACATGGTTGAATGTTTCCTGTTCCCCTGATGCTTCTTCCTGTTGGATAAAGTTGGTTTAGAACAACATGTTCTTATAGGTTTCAATGAACTTCAAACTGTGATCCACTTACAAAACTGTCTCATTTTATTGGAACAATCCACATTTGCATCCATTCACGGTACATTTGACATCTGGTCTGAACACGTTTGTACACATGATGAAAGGACAGATGGTGTTTGTGTGTCCTTCTTAAACTTAGTGTGAATGCTTCATCGTGTAGAACTACTTAGAACAAAGTCTTTGGGAACATTTGGAGAACACGTTTAGGAAAGTAACATCCTGGTAGAACATTTTCTTAAAGCAAAGCAGAGCTGCAACATGACTGTGAGGATTCAGAATAATAAAGTCAGATTATTATGAATACTAAAGTGCACCTTAATGCTGCCAATGAATACACATGTTCTTTGTGAAAGCATGTGTGAGAACAGCTGACATGCACTACACTGACCCCATTCGCTCCATTTCTTCATCCACTTCTTGCTCTTGTGCTTGAAATGAGACGCAGACGCAGCAAAAGTAAGAGGCTCTAAAATCCACAAAAAGGGGGCTCGTTAGATCAGGATATTGGATGTGATCCATAGAAAACATGGATAATACACCACTTTATTTGAAGACATCTGTAGCACTGCCTCAGTTCTGGATGTTTCCACAGACTCCTCTGTGCACTAAAGAAAAGGTCAAAGGTCAGCAGCACATGTAGTTGGGACAATTCTTCATTTACAAACAACGGTCGCACAAACTATACAATTATTTTCCTCCAATTACGACTTTTCACTTGCAGAAATGGTCCTGTGTGATTTCTAGGCTGTGATATGAAAAACTAGTTCCTAATGGCAGCGATTCACTCAGTAAACATGTGTTTCCTTTACCAACCTCACACACAGATCCAATAAGATCAGGAAGTGGGCAGTATAGTACAATATGTGTTATTTTGTACTGTACTGCCCAAACTAAAGATCTGCTGAAGTGTTGGAAATGATTCAGATGTTTATTTTGGACGATACAGCAGAAGATCAAACATGAAAGTGGAGATAACACAGAAGACCTGCAGCAAAGGGTCAGAGGTCAGACTGGGCCACTGGATTCAACAATGAGCCAATGATCATCTTGTCAAATAGTGACTAAAGCAGAGCCCTGACGTTCTGACATTTATCACACAGTTAGAACAAATGTCTGCTGATGACTTCATCTCAAGAAATGACTGATAGATGTCAATTCATTGATCAGCTGCTGCTGCTGATCTTCATCGTGCACAGAAACATTCAGCTTGTTTCAATCAGTAAATAACTCCCACTACTCTCATTTTGAGCTGTTCCCACTCAAAATGCTGTTAGAACAATGATCATTGTAGAACTTCACAAACATCACGTGTTGTTTTCCACATGTAAGATCAGCAAACATACAGAAACTTCCTGTTGCCACACACGGCCTCTAAAATCTCTTCCACGGTTTCTGTCTGAAGTCCACTCTCTGTGTCGGATCCACAGGTAACAACAACATCTTATTATCATGGTTTTCAATGTGTCTCCTTGTAAAAAGTCCAACCAATGAACAAATGTGTATATTTGTGGAGGCCGAACAAAAGCATGACACATTTCTCTGTTTCTATAAACTGGTGTCAAACACAAATATGAAGAGTTTCATTGACAGACTCCAAAATGCCCCCGCAGTGAATCAAAGGGAAATCCTACAGTGTGGCCAGAGAATCTTAATGGCTCGAACATCAACACATCCACAATGTTGGATCCAGTTCTACCTCACAGAGTTACTAAGACACACCCTCTGCCAGCATTACAACAGCTCCACCTGCTTCACCTGCCTCCTCAGCATCTGTACACCTGAAGAGAAAAGAAAGGCTCCAAAAGCTCAAATCTACAAAGGATTCATGAAGTTTCATCCAACAATAACATGTTTGCCTTCCACAGTGTGCTGTTAGACACCACTGTACCTCTGCCATTTCAAAAAGAGCAGCTTGCTAACATTTTGGCTCCAAACACTTTGTGTTTAAATTCCTGATCTCGCACACCCCTCTTTGCAGTTATTCATTTGTAAAACATGTTTGGAATCATGTATGATTTTCTTTCCAGTTCTTACGTGTACACCACTTTGTGTTGGTCTTTCACGTGGAATTCCAATAAAATTCATTCATGTTTGTGGCTGTAATGTGAAAAAAATGTCAAAAAGACCAAGGGGGCCGAATACTTTTGCAAGCCACTGTATATAAAAACATGATATTTATCTCATAAAAACATGATGTTTATTATTCAAAGGTGTTTGAAAGCCTTTCCAGGTGAGTTTGATCCAGGAGGGTCTGAAGCCAGAGTCAGACAGAGACTGTGCAGAGACTGTAGAAGGACAGAGCAGCAGCAGAGCAGTCCAGATACACTGATGATGCTCTGTCAGATCCAGAGGGACACACAGGGATGATGCTGGACTCTACATTGTGTCTGACAGTGGAGCTGTTCTCAGAGCAGTTCACTCTGCAGCACTGACAGTCATCTGCACTTCTTCTCATTCCTCTATCAGTCACTGCTGGATGAAGCTCTCCTCTCCACCTCCCAGTAACATGGCCCAGTCAGAGCGTCTCTACACACAAGTTGCTGCTGCTTCAACCTCTCTGGATCATCAGGACACAGCTCCTCCTCTCTCAGCACACACACCGTCCTGTTTACCATCATCAGCTCCACCTGCAGAGAGAAGAAAGAAGAGCAGAGGAGATAAACGAGTGTTTCCAGAGACTCTTCATCAGCTGTCAGTCAGTGATGCAGCACATCCAGTATAAAGAGCAGCAGGGACTTCAGTGCTGGGACTGTACTAGGACTCATTGTTGCTTCACTTTTTCTAATCTTTGGATTTTTATTGACGTTTTTCCCTCCTAGTTTTAGTTTGGACTTTCATTCATTAGCATAACCTTGGTCTGTCTTGATGCATTCTCAATCATCCAGGTAAGTAAATCTCCAAAAGTTGAATCTGTTCATCTGGACGTAGCGTTTTCAGTGGGAGAAATGTTTCGTCACTCATCCAAGTGACTTATTCCGTCTCAGCTGACTGCAGGTTTCAATCTCATAAACAGTACATTTGCAAAATGACTAAAACCAGCCCACTGGCTTTTGTTGCCTGCTTCCAGGCAACAAAAATCCTCCAGAAGGCACACCATCAGCTACTTAATGAACGAGTGAGGGAAACAAATGTCAACATCGACATGCTAAAATCTCAAGAGGGCTGGATCCGATAGAGACTTACGATGCTTCTAGATGAAAGCACTCTTAAAAAGGTGTTTGACTTTACTGAGAAGGCTCGTCTAGCACAGGACAAGAAGTCTAAGACCATGCAACAAAGGAAGTTTGACTTACTTGTTATACGTCGGAAACCACCGCAAAATACGAAGAGTGTCCTCAGTGGCCAGAAGAGAGAAGGATGCGACACTGAGGATGTGGACAAGTGGGTGAAGAATGACAGACTGCTTACCCAAACAGAGAAAAACATCCTTGCTAAAGGGTTTAATTTTGCTGTCACTCCGAGACAAATCCCACTAGTGGAGCTGATCACAGCCACAGAAACAGCAATTCAAAACAACAATATTGCAGAAGTGGAAGCAGAGCAACTACAGACGAATGTTTCGGCCTGTCTCAGTAATGCAAAGCCCCCAGCATCCAATATCACCATGGGGGAGAGGAAGGCATTCAAATCGCTTAGTGATGACAACAACATTATCATCCTTCCGGCAGACAAGGGTAGGTGCACAGTATTGCTAAACCAGAAAGACTATCATGAGAAGATTTTGTCACTACTCAGTAGGGCTGCCACAAATGATTATTTTGATAGTCGGCTAGTCACTGATTATTTATGTGATTAGTCGACTAATCAGATCATGCATCCATTGGACATAAAATGTACACCTTATTGCACCAGCATTGATCTGCTCTTATATCTTAGCTTACAGCTTGAAGTGTTTAAGGTATGTGCTAACTAAAAATAAAGACAAGATGGTATTTTATTAAATTTTAATGAAATCAGTTATCTGCTTGACATTTATTCAGCTGTGTAAAAATTATAACTTTAATCTCAGCCAAACCGATTTACTCAGGAACAAATAAAATACAAAAAAAAAGGCATTCAATAACATTTTTAAGTTATCTAAGTGATTTATATATCATGTTTAACCTGAGTAGCGAAAGACGGCGGTGTGGTTTGTAAACGATTTGCCCGGAGTCCGGGCAAATCTAGTGAGCCTTGAACCCCGCTGAGCTATCGAGCTAGTGGGTAACAGACATCTCCGAAAACGTCAGAGCACTTTTGAAAATATGTGGTGTCTTGATAAACTGAGCAGATATTTGAGGTTTACACAGTTACATTCTCGCCTGAAAATATGTTAAACGTCTATTTTGTGACCCAGAAAGAATAATAAGAGTAATATTAAAACGAACTAGCTGCCGCCATTATTGGAAACTGAGCAGGGCCGCGCTATGATTTCTGGGATACAGCATCTTCTTCTTCAGGGTTTAACGGCAGCTGACATCCTTGTACATGTAGTGCTGCCATCTTCTGTTTCAGTCCGTTATTACACTCTTAAATCCTACTACTTATTCTTATACTTATACTTCATACTTCAAATTATTCGTCGATGATTTTGATAGTCGACTAAATGTGGCAGCCCTACTACTCAGTGATGAAAATACTTACGAGCCCCTGAAACATGACCCAGGAAGTGGCTACAGGAAGAAGGTGATAGACTGTCTGAAGCAGTTAGAACAAGACAAAGCTATTGACCGGACCTCATGCCACAGGCTGTACCCAGGGGAGTCTACACCAAGTCTGTATGGTTTAACGAATATACATAAACAGGGTGCACCTTTAAGACCAATTGTCTGTATGATCAACTCGGTCACCTATAACATCCCCAAGTTTCCTCAACCCACTGGTGGGCAGCTCTGAACACCACATCCAGAACAGCCTGGATTTTGTTGAGAAGGAGAGAGATGTCATTATGGAGGCAGATGAAACCATGGTCTCGTACGACGTTACATCTCTCTTCACTTCCCAGTGACAGAAGCGTTGGAGGTAGTCCGTAAGAGATTACAGGATGACACCAACCTCAGCAACAGGACCACTCTCAGCACTGACCAAGTGTGTTTGCTTTTGGAACTGTGTCTTCATTCCACCTACTTCACATACAAGGGTCAGTTCTACAGGCAGAAACATGGATGTGCCATGGGCTCCCCAGTTTCACCCATTGTGGCCAATTTGTACATGGAAGAAGTGGAAGAGAGGGCTTTGCTATCCTACTCTGGAACACCACCAAGCCATTGGTTCAGGTATGTGGATAACACATGGTTGAAAATCAAATCTCAGGACGTACCTCAATTCACGGATCAAATTAACTCGGTGGACCAACACATGAAATTCACCAGGGAGGATATGAAAAGTGGCAGGTTAGCCTTCTTAGACTGTGAGATTTCCATCAGTAATGGGGGACATCTAAAAGCTGACGTGTACCGTAAACCTACACATATGGATCAGTAGGGCTGGGCTATATCATACCGTTCACGATAATACCGGTGTAATGTTTGGTAACGATAGGAAAATGAAATATCAAAATAGAATATGGGTAAAACACGCATGCGCAGTGCCTATGTTTACATACGCACATGGTGGCGACGCAGAATAAGAAGAGTGAAAGCGGATCGTTGAATGAAACAGATGAACCAGAACTTGTTTGTAAAAATGCTGCAGCTTCAGTGGTGTGGAAATGGTTTGGCTTTCGTCTGTCAGATACACAACAAAGCACTATTTTTGGTAGCGCATGCTAACGGGCCGTCGTTATTACCGTGTTGTTTGGCACACTTAAAATCAATCCTTTGATTTTTCTAAAAGTCGACAGTGTGCCTTATGTATGAATTCTGGTTGTGTTTACTGACCTCGAAACGATTTTATGTACACGGCGCTCAAAAATCTGTCAAATGTTTCAGTACGACTTTGCTAAGCTACGAAGCCGCACCGCTAGATGGATTGTCGGAACATTACGGCTATCGTGGGCGGAGCCTCGCGGAGTGATACGTACTGTGCTTCAACATAATATTACCGTATTGTGTGTGTATAACCTCTTTTTAAGTTTTGTGGATATTATACATGGTTATGCTGAGGATATGTCGGCCAGTTTCCACTGGAAATGCCTTTTGGTTAAACTGTCAGCAAGGAATTTGCACTATTACATTTTTATATGACTTTAATGCACATAAAAAAAAACAGCTGCTTGTTTAAGAGAAAATACATTGATGGTTTTTTGCACTAATAAAGTTGAGGAGTTGTAAAGTATTTTGTCTAGTGTCAATTATATCATCAGTTATATCGTTAACGCAAATTTTCAAATGTATATCGTGATAAATATTTTTGGTCATATCGCCCTGCTCTACGGATCAGTATCTAAGGTTTGACTCTCATCATCCACTAGAGCACAAACTGGGTGTCATCAGGACTAGGGCTGGGCGATATGGCCTAAAATTCATATCGCAATATAATTTGAAGCATGTGCGGTAATGATATATATCACGATATATTCTTTTCTTCTGTATAACGTATTTTCCACACTATAAGGCACACTTAAAATCCTTTAATTTTCTCAAAAATCGAGAGTGTGCCTCATGTATGAATTCTGGTTGTGCTTACTGACCTCGAACCGATTTGGGCGTGCAGAAATCTGTTAAAAAATGTTTTAGTACAACTTTGGTAAGCCGCACTGCTTGATGGATTGTCAGAGCATTACGGCTGCCGTAGTGAGGAGCTTCACGGAGTAATCTGGGTCCAAAACTCCGTCCGCCTCAGCTCCCAAAGTCAAACGAGTACTGAGAGTTAAAAACAGTCTAAATTTTTTCATCTTTAATTAAATCATCAGCGTTGTTGCTTTACCAGGTGTAACAATTAAGTTTAACATCCATGCATCCATGCAGAATTTATTACATTTAACGGAGTTAGAAGTTAACAGGAAGTTAGCTCGTTAGCTCGCTAGATTCCACCTAAACATGTTGTGCTACATGATTGCTAGCGACACACCTATGTTAGCATAACATTAGCACAGTGAAGCTGGAGGATGAACGCCAACTTTTTTCCACTCATTAAAAGTTAACGTGAGGGATTCTGGTGGTCAGGGACCAATGTAATCGCATAGCAGGATGCTATACACGGGCCAAAGATCAGTCAGGAGAACAACTGAGATTATTCATCCACAATACAAGGTTAGTTATTAATATACTGCAACAACATGGGAATAGAACAGCTGCGAGAGAATTCAACATTAATGAATCAATGTTACGGAAGTGGAGGAAGCGCAGTTTTTGGCTTTCCCCTTATTTCAAAAGTGCTTCATCTCTTTGCTATGACTGTCGCCCAGCATAATTTGCAGATGATAATGGTTTTAGCCGCTGCGATGCTTTCGACCAAAACAGGCGCAGCTTGATGACATCATCAACATGCGCTATCGCGATAGAGTGATATAGTCAGTCTCTATCGTTGGCCAAATTTATATAGTTTCTATCGTATATCGTTTATATCGCCCACCCCTAATCAGGATGCTAAAACACAGAGCGAATACCATCCCCACAGACACAGCAGCCAGGGAGGCAGAAGAACAGCACATCAAGAAGGCCCTGAGTAAATGTGGGTATCCCAACTGGACGTTTGTCAAAGCTAGGAAGGCGCCAAAAGAAAGCTCCAGCCGATCCAGGAGAGAAGGACAACCGCTGCCCAAGCAAAAACCATTTTTTCTAAACACCGGGTCTCTGTGGCTTTTAAACCCCAAAACACGCTGCACCAAATACTGGTCCACCCCCAGGATCGGGTCCCCCGACACAAACAGAGTAAATTAGTGTACGCTGTTAAGTGCCAGGAGGATTGCCAGGATTGATACATCGGGGAAACCAAAAAACCTCTGGCGAAGCGGATGGCACAACACAGAAGAGCCACCTCGTCAGGCCAGGAATCTGCAGTCTATTTACACCTACAGGCCAGTGGACACTCTTAAGGATGGGGATGTACACATCCTGGACAGGGAGGAACGCTGGTTTGAGGGCGGAGTCAAGGAGGCCATTTACGTGAAAAGGAAAAGACCATCTCTGAATCGAGGAGGGGGCCAACGGGTACATCTGTCTCCATCTTACAATGCTGTGATTGCAGCCATTCCCCAACTCTCTGTGAATGGGACTCATGGCCATTGGTCAGTGGGCTTTGATCAGTGGTTGTTGATCAATGGTCATGAGAATTTGCATAATTAAGATTAAGGAAGTGACCTCCCAGCCTATTGTTCCTTCACTGGCCTGGTTTCAGTCATTATGCAAATATACTGTTTATAAGATAACGGCAATGCTCAGTGGCTAGTGGATCTGAGGGCAGACCATAGCGACCTCCCTGAACAGGGTCCAGTAACCCTCACAGTGGCAGATATCCAAGAAAGGGTCTCCAGTATGAAGAGTTGGACAACACCAGGCCCCGACATGAAGCTGACTGCACTCCACGAGCGTCTGGCAGCACAAATGAACCAGGTGCTAGTTAACGAGAGACACCCGGAATGGCTAACCCAAGGTCGGACGGTCCTGATCCCCAAGAAGGGACCGTTCCCATTCAACTACCGACCAATAACCTGCCTCAGTACTACATGGAAGCTCCTGTCAGGCATCATATCGGCTAAGATGAACAGGCACATGAGTCAATACATGAGCGGGGCACAGAAAGGGATTGGCAAGAATACCAGAGGCGCAAAACACCAGCTACTGGTAGACAGGACAGTCAGCCGAGACTGCAAGACCAGACTGACCAACATTTGCACTGCCTGGATTAATTACAAGAAGGCCTATGACTCAATGCCCCACAGCTGGATACTGGAATGCCTAGAATTGTACAATATCAACAGGACCCTAAGAGCCTTCATCGGGAACTCAATGGGGATGTGGCATACAACACTAGAGGCCAACTCCAAGCCCATAGCACAAGTCACCATCAAGTGCGGGATCTACCAAGGAGACCAGGAAGCAGAGTTGCAGTCTTACACGCCTCTCTGCAGCTTCTCTCCTCCTGCTACCCCCCCCCCCCCCCCAAAAAAAAACCAATCTCCATAGAGACTGTGTCAGCTTCCAAAAAGACAAAAAACAAACTAAAAACCAGCAACAAACAACTTAAACATAAACAATTACAAAGAAAGAACAATACAGTATCCACATCTGAACCAAAGAGTAAAACAGTGAAATGTGGATTATTAAATATTAGGTCTCTCCTCAAAGTCTCTGTTAGTACATGACTTAATAATTGATCAACAAATTGATTTACTCTGCCTTACAGAAACCTGGTTGCAGCAGGATGATTATGTTAGTTTAAATGAATCAACACCCCCGAGTCACTCGAACTACCAGAAATCTCGAAGCACAGGCCAAGGGGGCGGTGTGTCAGCAATTTTTCACACCAGTCTATTAATTAATGAAAGACCAAGACAGACTTTTAATTCATTTGAAAGCCTGATGCTTAACATTGTCCACCCCAGCTGTGAAACTCAGAAACCAGTCTTACTTGTTATCATCTATCGTCCACGTGGGCCTTACACAGAGTTTCTGTCTGATTTCTCAGACTTTATATCTAATTTAGTTCTGAGCTCAGATAAAATAATTATTGTGGGTGATTTTAACATCCATGTAGATGCTAAAAATGACAGCCTCAACATGGCATTTAATCTGTTATTAGACTCAATTGGTTTCTCTCAAAATCTCCAAAAGTTGATTCTGTTCATCTGGACGTAGCGTTTGCTGGGAGAAACGTTTCGTCACGTTTCGTCACTCATCCAAGTGACTTCTTCAGGGTAAGGGTAAGGGTAAGGGTACATCTTGCGCCATCTTACAATGCTGTGATTGCAGCCATTCCCCAACTTTCTGTGAATGGTACTCATGGCCATTGATCAGTGGTCTTTGATCAGTGGGTTTTGGTCAGTGGTTGTTGATCAATGGACATGAGAATTTGCATAATTATGATTAAGGAACTGACCTCACAGCCCATTGTTCCTTCAGTGGGCTGGTTTCAATTATTATGCAAATGTATTGTTTATAAGATTGGGGAAAAATGCAGTCAGCTGAGACTGAAGAAGTCACTTGGATGAGTGACGAAACGTTTCTCCCAGAAAAGGCTTTGGAGATTTATTTTCCTGGATGATTGAGAATGCATCAAGACGTTTCTCTCAAAATGTTAAAGAACCCACCCACCACTTTAATCACACTCTAGATCTTGTTTTAACATATGGCAAAGAAACTGAACATTTAACCGTGTTTCCTGAAAACCCTCTCCTGTCTGATAATTTCCTGACAACATTTACATTTACAATAATTGATTACACAGCAGTGGAGAGTAGACTTTATCAAAGTAGATGTCTTTCTGAAAGCGCTGTAACTAAGTTTAAGAATATAATCCACCCACTGTTATCATCTTCAATGCCGTGTACCAACATAGAGCAAAGAAGCTACCTGAACGCTACTCCAACAGAGGTCGATTATCTTGTTAATAATTTCACCTCCTCACTACGTACGATTCTGGATACTGTAGCTCCAGTGAAAACAAAGGTCTCTAATCAGAAGTACCTGACTCCGTGGTATAATTCTCAAACACGTACCCTAATGCAGATGAATCATAATCTGGAGAGGAAATGGCGTGTCACAAATTTAGAGGATCATCATTTAGCCTGGAGAAATAGTTTGTTGCTTTATAAGAAAGCCCTCCGCAAAGCCAGAACATCTTACTATTCATCACTGATTGAATAAAATAAGAACAACCCCAGGTTTCTCTTCAGCACTGTAGCCAGGCTGACAAAAAGTCAGAGCTCTTTTGAGCCAACCATCCCTTTAACATTAACTAGTAATGACTTCATGAACTTCTTCACAAATAAAATTTTTATCATTAGAGAAAAAAATTACCAATAATCATCCCACAGATGTAATATTATCTACAGCTACTCTTAGTACCATTGATGTTAAGTTAGACTCTTTTTCTCCAATTGATCTTTCTGAGTTAACTTCAATAATTACTTCCTCCAAACCATCAACGTGGTTTGGTTGTCTTTTAGACCCCATTCCTACAAAAGTGCTCAAAGAAGTCCTGCCATTAATTAATTCTTTGATCTTAAATATGATCAACCTATGTCTAATAATCGGCTATGTACCACAGGCCTTCAAGCTGGCTGTAGTTAAACCTTTACTCAAAAAGCCATCTCTAGACCCAGCAGTCTTAGCTAATTATAGGCCAATCTCCAACCTTCCTTTCATATCAAAAATCCTTGAAAGAGTAGTTGTCAAACAGCTAACAGATCATCTGCAGAGGAATGGTTTATTTGAAGAGTTTCAGTCAGGTTTCAGAGTTCATCACAGCACAGAAACAGCTTTAGTGAAGGTTACAAAAGATCTTCTTATGGCCTCTGACAGTGGACTCATCTCTGTGCTTGTCCTGCTAGACCTTAGTGCAGCATTCGATACTGTTGACCATAATATCCTATTAGAGCGATTAGAACATGCTGTAGGTATTACAGGTACTGCACTGCAGTGGTTTGTATCATATCTATCTAATAGACTCCTATTTGTGCATGTAAATGGAGAGTCCTCTTCACACACTGAGGTTAATTATGGAGTTCCACAGGGTTCAGTGCTAGGACCAATTCTGTTTACATTATACATGCTTCCCTTTGGCAGCATAATTAGAAGACATAGCATACATTTTCACTGCTATGCAGATGACACCCAGCTCTATCTGTCCATGAAGCCAGATAACACACACAAATGAGTTAAACTGCATTAATGTCTTAAAGACATAAAGACCTGGATGGCCGCTAACTTTCTGCTTCTTAATTCAGATAAAACTGAGGTTATTGTACTCGGCCCTGAAAAGCTTAGAAATATGGTATCTAACCAGATTCTTACTCTGGATGGCATTACCTTGGCCTCCAGTAACGCTGTGAGGAACCTTGGAGTCATTTTTGACATTAAACAAATATGTAAGACTGCGTTCTTCCATTTGCGCAACATCTCTAAAATTAGAAATATCCTGTCTCAGAGTGACGCTGAAAAACTAGTTCATGCATTTATTACTTCCAGGCTGGACTACTGCAATTCATTATTATCAGGATGTCCAAAAAACTCACTGAAAAGCCTTCAGCTTATCCAAAATGCTGCAGCAAAAGTACTGACAGGGACTAGAAAGAGAGAGCATATTTCTCCTGTTTTGGCTTCCCTTCATTGGCTTCCTGTTAAATCCAGAATTGAATTCAAAATCCTGCTCCTCACATACAAGGTCTACCTTGTAGTACCATATCGCCCTATTAGAGCACTTCGCTCTCACTCTGCAGGCCTACTTGTTGTTCCTAGAGTATTTAAAAGTAGAATGGGAGGGAGAGCCTTCAGTTTTCAGGCCCCTCTTCTGTGGAACCAGCTTCCAGTTTGGATTCGGGAGACAGACACTATCTCTACTTTTAAGATTAGGCTTAAAACTTTCCTTTTTGCTAAAGCATATAGTTAGGGCTGGACCAGGTGACCCTGAATCCTCCCTTTGTTATGCTGCAATAGACATAGGCTGCCGGGGGATTCCCATGATGCATTGAGTTTTTCCTTTCCAGTCACCTTTCTCACTCACTATGTATTAATAGACCTCTCTGCATTGAATCATATATGTTATTAACCTCTGTCTCTCTTCCACAGCATGTCTTTTATCCTGTCCTCCTTCTCTCACCCCAACCGGTCGCAGCAGATGGCCGCCCCTCCCTTAGCCTGGTTCTGCTGGAGTTTTCTTTCTGTTGAAAGGGAGTTTTTCCTTCCCACTGTCGCCAAAGTGCTTGCTCATACGGGGTCATATGATTTTTGGGTTTTTCTCGGTATCTATGAAGCGCCTTGAGGCTACCTTTGTTGTGATTTGGTGCTATATAAATAAAACTGAATTGAATTGAATAGATGCTCTGTCCCCACTGCTGTTCTGCATAGGCCTGAACCCCCTCAGTGAGATCATTAACAAGACTGGCTACGGATACCGACTATGAAACGGAACAGTTGTCAGCCACCTCCTGTACATTGATGACATCAAGCTGTATGCCAAGAGTGAACGAGACATCGATTCACTGATCCACACTACCAGGCTATACAGCAATGACATCGGACTGTCGTTCGGGCTGGAGAAGTGTAGTCGGATGGTAACAAAGAGAGGGAAGGTAGTCAGAACTGAGGGGATCGAACTACCAGAAAGCAACATTGCAGACATACAGGACAGTTACAAGTACCTGGGGATCCCGCATGCGAATGGAAACCATGAAGAGGCCGCTAGGAAAGCTGCAACCACCAAGTACCTGCAAAGGGTTAGGCAAGTCCTGAGGAGTCAGCTGAACGGTAATAACAAGATCCGGGCCATCAACACCTACGCCCTGCCCGTGGTCAGGTACCCTGCTGGGGTAATAGGCCGGCTTAAGGAGGAGATAGAAGCCACACATATATGTGGGAAGCCGAGCACGATCACCCAAACTAGAGATGGCACGATACCACTTTTTTATGTCCGATACCGATATCATAAATTTGGATATCTGCCGATACCGATATGAATCCGATATAGTGTTTTTTAATCAATAAAACTGTTTTTTTTAATATCTTGCTGCATTTTGTATAAGTTTATACTCAAGTTTAAATAAACAACAACACTAAAGCTATTCTGTTATACCTGTATGTAAAAAATACACTGCACCCAAAATATTTCATAGTTCAGCAACACTGATCAACCTAATAAACTTAAACCTACTCAATCCTTCCTATTCTGGTATTTTAAAGAGTACTTAGCAGAAATATTAAGCAACCTAACTAATAGGGTTGCAAACTCCCAGCAAAAAAAAAAAACAAACCACCCTCCACCTCATGATGCTTAATTGATGTAATCAAATTTAATTTGATGCAGGGGGAAAAATGCACAAAAATAAATTATTTTTCAAGAATAATTAAATAGATTCAACATCTTTCTTCAGCAGAATTGCAGACTTCACAGATGGTATCTTCCCAAAGGAAAAAGTCCTATAGCTTACTAGGGTATATTAGACTTAACAGTTACTATATACAGTAATGGACTTCTATACATTTTACATCAGATTAAAACTTTGGGTGTAAGAGTCAGATAATTATTTATTAAAAGCTAGACATTTTAAATGAGAATAAGAAAGAAAAGTATGTCTTTGTGCCCCCTTTTCCCTGTCCATGCCCTATCGGCCCCCCAGGCTAAACTTTGCTAGATCCGCCCCTGCACAGCTACCAGCGGTCAGCTGCGTAGAAAAAGATCCTGGTGTAGAAAGTAATATTAAATAAATTCTAACAACAGCTTATCAAGCTTAATAGTGCTGCTGGTGTTCAGCCGCTGGTTTCCTCTTTCTGGTGAGAAGTGAGCCAAAAACTCAGAAGAGAGACAACTCACGACAGAAAAGCCAATCAGCTGATCATTAAGCAGTTTCACATTGAAGTAGCAGCAGGAGAGAGAGAGAGAAGAGGCAGTCGCTCCTAATATCTGTTGTTAAGCTTAACGTGGGAATGCTTTACAGACATTCAGAGATGAACTTACACACTTGCTTTACTTCTCTCTGGGAAAACTTCCTCGGAGATGAAATGCTGGTTTGCTAGCGAGGCTACAAATACACACAGCCCACTATCACATGATGCATACTGCTGCGATGTGCTACGGTTATGAGCCGACAGCCGAGTTACGCCGTGTAGCAAGTTTTGTGAGGTGCTTTTTTGATATTTAATGGATCGGATTACATTTTTTATTTCTCACCGATATCCGATCCAGTAATTTGGGTCAGTATCGGACCGATACCGATACGTAATATCGGATCGGTCCATCTCTAACCCAAACAGCATAGATCTTCCCAGAACAATAAATGAGCCGTCATATATACAGTGGGGCAAAAAAGTATTTAGTCAGCCACCGATTGTGCAAGTTCCCCCACTTAAAATGATGACAGAGGTCAGTAATTTGCACCAGAGGTACACTTCAACTGTGAGAGACAGAATGTGAAAAAAAATCCATGAATTCACATGGTAGGATTTGTAAAGAATTTATTCGTAAATCAGGGTGGAAAATAAGTATTTGGTCACCTCAAACAAGGAAAATCCCTGGCTCTCACAGACCTGTAACGTCTTCTGTAAGAAGCTTTTCTGTCCCCCACTCGTTACCTGTATGAATGGCACCTGTTTGACCTCATCATCTGTATAAAAGACACCTGTCCACAGCCTCAACCAGTCAGACTCCAAACTCCGCCATGGCCAAGACCAAAGAGCTTTCGAAGGACACCAGGAAAAGAATTGTAGACCTGCACCAGACTGGGAAGAGTGAATCTACAATAGGCAAGCAGCTTGGTGTGAAAAAATCAACTGTGGGAGCAATCATCAGAAAATGGAAGACATACAAGACCACTGATAATCTCCCTCGATCTGGGGCTCCACGCAAGATCTCATCCCGTGGGGTCAAAATGATCATGAGAACGGTGAGCAAAGATCCCAGAACCACACGGGGGGACCTGGTGAATGACCTGCAGAGAGCTGGGACCAAAGTAACAAAGGTCACCATCAGTAACACACTACAACGGCAGGGAATCAAATCCCGCAGTGCCAGACGTGTTCCGCTGCTGAAGCCAGTGCATGTCCAGGCCCGTCTGAAGTTTGCCAGAGAGCACATGGATGATACAGCAGAGGATTGGGAGAATGTCATGTGGTCAGATGAAACCAAAGTAGAACTTTTTGGTATAAACTCAACTCGTCGTGTTTGGAGGAAGAAGAATACTGAGTTGCATCCCAAGAACACCATACCTACTGTGAAGCATGGGGGTGGAAACATCATGCTATGGGGCTGTTTTTCTGCCAAGGGGACAGGACGACTGATCCGTGTTAAGGACAGAATGAATGGGGCCAAGTATCGTGAGATTTTGAGCCAAAACCTCCTTCCATCAGTGAGAACTTTGAAGATGAAATGAGGCTGGGTCTTCCAACATGACAATGATCCAAAACACACCGCCTGGGCAACAAAGGAGTGGCTCCGTAAGAAGCATTTGAAAGTCCTGGAGTGGCCTAGCCAGTCTCCAGACCTCAACCCCATAGAAAATCTGTGGCGGGAGTTGAAAGTCCGTGTTGCTCGGCGACAGCCCCAAAACATCACTGCTCTTGAGAAGATCTGCATGGAGGAATGGGCCAAAATACCAGCTACTGTGTGTGCAAACCTGGTAGAGACCTATAGTAAACGTTTGACCTCTCTTATTGCCAACAAAGGTTATGTTACAAAGTATTGAGTTGTATTTTTGTTATTGACCAAATACTTATTTTCCACCCTGATTTACGAATAAATTCTTTACAAATCCTACCATGTGAATTCATGGATTTTTTTTTCACATTCTGTCTCTCACAGTTGAAGTGTACCTCTGGTGCAAATTACTGACCTCTGTCATCATTTTAAGTGGGGGAACTTGCACAATCGGTGGCTGACTAAATACTTTTTTGCCCCACTGTATATCGTTGATGACGAGCATAATGCGTCAAAAGCAGATAACAAACTTGCATAAGTTCCAGTAATTCCAACATTGAACACATTCAAAATAGAACAGTTCCTTGCTCTGTTCCTCCACCACCGCCAGATGCTTCCTGTTATTTCACTTACTGCTCTTCACTTATCTGTGGAACTAAACTGTCACGTATGCAGGTAAACAACTTGGCAGTTTCGAGCAAAACAAGTCTAGATACTGTGTATGTGTGTACAGGCAGCCTGTGTATCTTGACCTCAGTACATGACCCATTGTGAGTCATCTGTTACCAGGCAAACTTCAATGCAGCAGGCTGCTGAACACACACAGGCCTCTATTCTATTTCTATATAATATGCGGTGAATTGTAAGCATGTATGCAATTTTTCATTAGCTCAATAGGTTTTCCAATTGATCGGCCAAACTCACGCTGACCGAAGCTTCAGACCATTATCAACTGAGCTTCAACTCTTTAATTAGCACAAAAATGCAATATGTGTATAACATGATTACAGTTGCACCTGCAATGAAAGATTATTATGTGATTATGCTCACACCTGAAATACAAACTTTAATGTAGCATCAACAGCTTCAATAAATGCTCTGATAAAATGATAATGATAAATGATAAGTAATGCAACAGTAATGATAATGGTTATGAATAGTAACAGTAAAATAATATTCTCATCTCAACAAGAGCTTTGCGGTTGTAAGCGGTGCTGTTGCCATACCAGGCGGTGATGCATCCAGTGAGGATCCTCTCAATGGCACAGCGATAGAAGGTCCTGAGGATGCGGGGGCTCATGCCAAATCTTTTCAGTCTCCTCAGAAAGAAGAGTTGCTGCTGCGCCTTCTTCACTGTTTTGTTTATGTGTACTGACCACGTAAGATCCTCAGCCAGATGTACACCAAGAAAGCGGAAGCTGCTCAGTCTCTCCACAGCAGCGCTGTTGATGGTGATGGGGGTGTGTACTTCTCTGCACCTCCGGAAGTCCACTATCAACTCCTTTGTCTTTGCAACGTTGAGGGTGAGATGGTTGTCTTGACACCAGTGGGTGAGGGCGCTGACCTCCTCCCTGTAAGCCGTCTCATCACCTTTGATGATAAGACCCACCACTGTAGTGTCATCCGCAAACTTCACAATGATGTTGGAGTTGTTAGTGGCTGTGCAGTCAGCACCACAGTCCAGGATGAGACAAGAAACCTCCACGAAGATGGCCCCAACTGACAGCGTGCTCAGTGAATACCTCAGGCAGCAGAAACCCAAGAATGAGGAGGAAGGCGAGGAACCATCATGGAAGGACAGGCCCCTGCCCGGTATGTACCACCGGCAGATAGCGGAGGTGGCTGATATCCAGAAATCCTACCAGTGGCTGGACAAAGCTGGACTGAAAGACAGCACAGAGGCACTAATCATGGCAGCACGGGAATAAGCACTGAGCACAAGATCCATAGAGGCTGGGGTCTATCACACCAGGCAAGACCGCAGGTGCAGGCTGTGTAAAGATGCCCCAGAGACAATCCAGCACAGAACAGCAGGGCGCAAAATGCTAGCAGGCAAGGCATATATGGAACGCCATAACCAAGTGGCCGGCATAGTGTACAGGAACATCTGTGCCGAGTATAACCTGGAAGTCCCGAGGTCAAAATGGGAGATGCCCCCAAGGGTGATGGAGAATGACCGAGCTGAGATCCTGTGGGACTTCCAGATACAGACGGACAAAATGGTGGTGGCTAACCAACCGGACATAGTGGTGGTAGACAAACAGAAGAAGACGGCCGTAGTGATCGATGTAGTGGTTCAGAGAAGAACTTGAGAAGATGTGGAGGGTGAAGGTGACGGTGGTCCCAGTGGTAATCGGTGCAGTGACTCCCAAGCTAGGCGAATGGCTCCAGCCGATCCCGGGAACTACATCAGAGATCTCCGTCCAGAAGAGCGCAGTCCTAAGAACAGCTAAGATACTGCGCAGGACCCTCAAGCTCGCAGGCCTCTGGGTAGAGGACCCGAGCTTGAAGGATAAACCGCCCGCAGGGGCAAGCTGGGTGTTATTTACACCCAGCTATATACACACATATATACACATATATACATTATTGTACAGGTCTGTCCACTGAGCTCTTTAGGAACCCCAACAATCCAGATGTGATGGTTCCAGCTGTTAACTGGAGGAATTACATCCAAACATCTACTCTCACTAAATTCTTCCTCACCTACAGACTGTCTTCTTCACTGCTTTAAACTTGCAAATGAATGCAGTCATTGGTCTGCGTGCTGCTTTGTTCAGAGAGCTCATTGGCTGTTGACAGTGTTTGATCAGAGTGTGTCAGCCATTACTATGGTGACCATAAAGGTCAGAAACAGGAAGTGTTTGTGTCCAATCCTGAAGCCTGTCACCATTCTCCTCTCACAGCTTCACTGAGAAGCTGCAGCTTTACAGGAAACACTGGATCTTTGTTTCACACCGACTGCGTTTAGTACAATAATGCTGACAGCACCACCCACTCACTCCATCACTCTACTGACCTCAGAATCTCCAGTCTATAGTCTGGACGCTTCTTAAGATCCCTCAGCTGCTTGACATCTGGATCCTGCAGCTTGTTTCCCCACAGGTCCAGCTCTCTTAGATGGGAGGGGTTGGACTTCAGTGCTGCTGCCAGATAATCACAGCTGATCTCTGACAAACAACAGTTCTTCAATCTGTATAAAGAATGAAAGATGTGAGTTTATTAGACAAAGTGTGTACTTGAAATCATTTAGTGTTTCATAATCTGTTCAGAGCTGAAGTTTGGTAGATAGCTATGACATGCTAATCCCATCCAGCAGCTGTATTCTATCTGTAAGCTGATCCCTGCTGACCCAGGCACAGGCACTTTTTAATATACAAATTACAACCTTTAATGTCTGCGAAGGTTCTCAGTCATCCAGGTCATCGTAGTCAAAGGAGCTTGCAAAGAAAAGCGTCTGGACTTCTTTAAGTTGCTTAAAGACGCTTTTCTTTGCAAGCTCTTTTGACTACAACCTTTAATAGAAACCTAAACATACTTTATATGCCACAGACTGCTCCCAAACACGAGGGGGCAAATAATACCTCTAAAACACTTAGGTTGGCTTTATTAAACGTTACATCTTTAGCTGGGAAAACATTTTTAATTAATGATTTAATCACTGAGCACAGCCTTGATTTTATGTTTTTGACTGAAACTTGGTTGGACCAAAGTAACAGTGGAGCTGTTCTCAACGAGACGACCCCTCCTAACTACAGTTTTATCAGTGAGGCCAGGGTGAGCAGGAGAGGAGGAGGGTTTTTATCAAAAACCCCAAAAGTTATAACATAATCCTAAAACCCATTTCAAATTAAACCTTAAATCCCTCTCTTTGACACATCTCATGTGTCAAACTCAAAATGCTTCACCCAAGCTTAGGAAATTAAAAGAAAAAGGTTAGTCGTATCATCTCTCAAAACAGCTCAGCCATCCTCTTCTCAGGTATATCTGCTCCGGCCCTGCAAACCTGTGTTTAAGGAATGAAATCAATTTAATCATCATGTCACATCTTTTTGAACTCCTGGCTCCATCCACAGCCTGCATCCTTGGAACTTCCTAAAAACAAAACCTGAACTTCACATTTCATAGTCAGTTTTCCCCACTTATGATCCAATCTGTGTTATAAAAAATAAACTTAAAACAGAACAGTTATCAGTCATGTGTTTCTTCAGTTAATGGTAACATGAGTTATATCAAAAATGTTTCCCCTTTAGCATTTGGCATTCTCCCACCCATATAATGTACTACCATAATCTAACCCCAGTCAATAAAACAGAAATTTTCTCAAAGCAAACGTCAGCAACCCAAAATCAGCATCCCCAAAATTAAGTCTTCCACTCCTCCTGCTTATGGGAAAAACAAAGCAAAGCAAATTATACCCTTTCTCTTGCTGGCATGACAAATTTTTTGTCCACATTTATTCATCCCAAATTTGGTCCAGTCACACAAATTCACTCACATGCATTCACACCAGGTATTGCTAATAATGGAGACTCAAGCGCAAATAATCAGATTCTCCACTCTCAGCAAAATGAGCTCATTCATTTGTTTTATTTGGTTTTTAGGAAAATGCTTCTTTATGCTTTTAGACTGGATTGGCTCGCGGTCCAACCTTTTAGACAGAGACTTAGCCTTCTCCTCAACCAATTGTAATCTGGAAAGCCCACCTTATACCCGTTTTCCCGAAAATTTTCAGCACTGTTAATTCACCCCCCCTTCAGGCCTGCTTAGAACAAAAATGAGAAAAAAAGAGAGCTGATTATTAGCTCATCACAGCACAAAACAAAATCACCTGACAAGTTTTCTCTAAGTGCACTGTTACAAAAATAATGGGCCCCTCTTAGACATGTCCATGTTTAAGAAAACTCCCTCTATTAAAAAAAACAAAACAAAACAAAAACAACACAAACCTAACTGACAGAATCAACCCATCACTACAACAACAACCTCAAAAATCTTAAACACACAAAAGTTTTGCCACCAGGGTCCAGACACTCCCAGGTCGACTGACATAATTTCACCTCCTCAATACACCGAAAATCTTGTTAAAACCACACAAGTTGCACGCAACAATCGCCCCCTTTATGCACTTTAACATACTTAGATTCAGCATAAGATATAAACCCATTACAACAACGTATCATCACTAAACTATAAATTTCCTATCCAAATCTGCACTTCTGAACAGACCTGACCACTAAATTTATTTAACCTGTTACTTTATCATTAAATTTCACCAAGTAATCCTCCTCAGTCACTGCTCTGTTTCCTCAATTGAGAGCCTCAGTCACACAGACACACAGGAAGCTTCTTCGTCACGACTCACTCCAGCTAATTTGCATACTGAGTCATATCTCAACAAGTTACCATGACAAGAGAAATACATGTTTAAACCTTACCACATTATTGAATTGTTTTCATTTTCTTTCTATACTAATCACTTGCTTTGATCAATCAGTACAAGAGCACTCCTAAGTCACTCTTATAAAAACTACTTTAATCCCTTTTCTTTTTTTTCCATAACTCACTCCCTTTGTCATATGGCTTCTTTGAGTTATTCCTCAACTTCAAGCTTTAAGTGTATTTTATTAAACATTCACACCATTTTAACACTCATACAAGTAGCAAGCTGATTTTCATTGCGTATGTTTGTGTTCTTAGCCAGGTTTAATCAATGTTCAGTTCAGTTCAGTTCTTTTTTATTTCAAACATATACATTCACCAACGTTTCATAAAATCATTCCATGCAGTTGTTTGAAAAGGAGTAGGCAGAAGTATATACTTATTTAGCCCTACCCCCTCAGGTTTACATCCTCATCATCTAAATTTGAACAACAAAAACGTATACAACGCCTTTTTTGAGTTTTATTTTAAACTGGTTTATATCACTACTGACCTTTATTTCTTCTTCTAACTCATTCCAGAATTTAACTCCCGCTATTGAAATAGACATCCTTTTCAATGTTGTTCTTACTTTTTGTAATTTTAAATTCCACTTCCCTCTAAAATTATACCTCCCTACTCTTTCTAAGAACCATTTACTTATTTCGATTGGGAGCATCCCTTTCCTTGCCTTATATATTATTTGCACTGTTTTAACATCCCTAAGTTAATTTAAAAGTTTCCAAGACCCGAGGACGCACCTCTGCTACCCAAAAAAGCGCAGACAAAGAGACTCAAACTCTTAGCTTATTCCAGGATGCCCTGTACCCCACCGTCAAGCCAACCGAACTAACCCTATTCGCCGATAGGTCAAGATCGCGCGTCCGCGACCAGGACGGGGCGTAAACCCCAGGCCGCACTGCCGTTCTTGAAAAATTTATAATACTTTATAACAACAATCAACACCCAAAACAAGTGTATGACTGACGCAGATCTAACCTGATGACCAATGGGGACTTCAACCCACAAAATGACCAATTCCCTAACTTTCCTACTTGGGACTCCAACCCAATTTCACTGTTTTCCTTTTCCTTGGGACTCCAACCCAGTACTGTAACTTACAAACTTCCAAACCTCATGAGATTTTCACCAAAATCAAAACAGACATTTACCGGCAATTTTTACTGAATAGACATTTAATTTTATCATCCAATTCAGCACACTTCGGATAAAATCAACAGGCCTGTTCCTACGTCTTTTATAAAGGTGCCTGTCCACTCAGTTCGATTGCCAGGTCACGCCTGCCCGTCTGACCACCACGGACCACCAAATTTCTCCATCTACACCTCCAACTCTCTCCCTCCTCAACCACCGGACGAGCCCCCAAACTGTCACGGATTCAAATGTTGAGGAGGGATACAGGAGGAATTCCAAAATAACAACACTGATCCGGCCGGGTGGAGTCAAACGATGATTTTAATGAACACGCGTGGGAGATGAACACTGTACGCAGACAGCATCAATCTCGCTCGAACAATACACAATCAGTTGTTTTTATACCATCAGGGAAATTTATAACGCCCCCTCATGCGTTAAGCAGATACAGTATATGCATACGTCAAATCAAAACCACGATGACTTTTAACACAGTTTGAAAAAGCAACATCGCCTCGTCTCCATGCCAGGTGTCTTCCTGTCGCTGCTGGACGCTCGCTTATCGTCTGGAACATCAGGCACACATTCTGCAACAAACTGTTCTTTTGAAGGCACAATTTTGCAGTTTCAAGCTTTTACAAAATATTATTCGAACCTTCATCTACCCCTGAGTCTAACTGCTGTGTACGTGTGTGTATGTGTACGTGTGTGTGTGTGTGTGGCTCGACCTCACACAAACTTTGTCTTATGAGAAGAGAGGCCAATTCGCATGTGCATAATAACCTAACTCTAACTAT
>NW_028270084.1:0-66684 GCF_056152115.1 Neolamprologus brichardi
TGGGCTAATTCTGCGGAAAAAAAAATACAGCGTTACACATGGTCAGTAAATTCAGGGAATAACTACGGCGATATTTGCCAGACTTCCTTGAATTCGAGCGGGTTAACGGCACAAGGTTGGGTCGCCACTGGATCTGATGCTTGTACAGAAGATAACCAGACTTGCACTATAGACAACGTTAGATGTTTTGCAGTCAGACTGAATTAATTAATCTGTCAATCCGGTGTGTGGTCTGGAGCCGGTAATAGTCAGATCGTAAGTGCTACTGCTACCGCATGGCGTTTCCCATCTACAACCGCTTGGTGTCCAGCGGGAAAAAAAGTAGTCGGGGGTGGAGCCACCTGTAGTACGCCCGGAGGGTCGATATGGCTTGTGCATTCATTACCTATAGGAGACAACGGCTGGAGTGGTACTTGTGATACTACGCAAAAGCAAAATGCCTCAATTGTTGTTTATGCAACATGTCTTTGACCGTGGTCTAGACAGAGGCTTTTTATTAGGTTTGAGCTAACTGTCAATCCGGTGCGTGGGTAGGCACTAAACTTTTGGATAAAAACATCGTCACCGGAAACACTACATGCTCGTCTACTGCAATGTCTGTAGCGACTTGTCCTTCAGGTAAAACTATTGCTTCAGGCGGCTGGAGGCTAACTTGGTATGGCAGTGGTAACAACGCGCCTGATAGCTCCTACCCAAGAAATGCAACCCAATGGGTGACTAATTCAAATGGCGATAATAACTGCTTCCAGTCTGTAGCAATGTGCGAATAACACACCTGTCAATCCGGTGTGTGGCGTTCCCCCTCTCCATCTGATGGCATTTACACCTCTCTCGGAGCGTTTAAAGGCGTTTTTAGTAGCAGCAACACAACAGGAAAGCAGTTTAAAATCTATGCTTGGGGAGGCAATCCCCCCCCCCAAAAAATCAACTTTGGTAACTCAGATAACTGTGCAAATACGTTTTCACTGACAGCCACAGTTGGCGGCTACACCGTCGCAAATTCGGTAGACGGAAACTCACAGTGGGGTAAAAGTGGTAGCATTGTTTTTGACGTTCCGAATGGCTCTACGTTCACAATCGCATCGAATGGAATGATGAGCTACGGTTGCGATTACGGCACGTTCAGCGTGTTTCGTTTCCAGTAATGCAAACAGCCAAAAAGTAGTGACATGCGCTATAAAATCAATACCCTATACCCATTATCACGGACATAAATCCCTCCCTATCACATGACACATATATATCATCAGCAAGTGGGTCGCCACGCCCAGAACCAGTGGCCTTAATATTGGCATTTCTAATCGGCTGGCCTGTTCGTGTATCCCTGCATGGGATTCTGTAGGAGGGTTTTGCCCACACACCGGATTGACAGGAAAGTATGCCACCTGCTGCATCGCGACCTACAAGCCCATTTGGGGAACATCCCCACCCCGCAGTGGCAACTCCATTGATCTGCAAAAACTCATTTGCAGTCATACGGCCATTGGACTGAACAGTACCAGCTTGGACTTGACCACCTGTATAAATACCCTTGTCTTGATAAGCGCGAATCCATGAAGAATCCGTCATATGAAAACCGCCACCCCATTTCTCACTATACCAACCAGTATCACCGCGAGTACGGAACCATCCCCCCGTATACGTTTCTCCAGCCGTATTCGTCGTTTGCGCGGTTACAGTACCTGTTGCAGTCATGTTTCCGGTAGAGTTAACTGCCGCGCCCTGTACCGTAGCGCTTGAAATGACGTTTCCTGATGCATCTATATTTTTTGCATGCGAAACATCATTCCCCCCCATGTTCAAGGCTGTACTCATAGTGTTTAGTTCAGGATGACCAGGCACAGACTTTCGATACAGGTAATCATTTGAACTAACAGTGTTTTTATAAAACTGAGCGATAGCAATATGTCCATTACCAGGAGATACACCGAACGCAGCCAAATCTTGAGTCCAAGCGCCTAAAGAACCTTTAGCGATACCTTTATCAACAAAGCCCCCATCGGCTCCAATTCGTGTAGCAATTTTACGCGCTGCTGAATCACTAAGGGCTTGACCATTAATAGTCACAACTAATGTTTGAAACTTGTTAGCAGTAGGCTCTAAAACTCTTATTTGATAATCTTGACTAAAGGTATTTTTAGGAGCAAACCCGGTTGGTAAATAACCATTATCAATCAAAGTTTGCGTATTAAAAACATAAGGTGCTGTAGGTGTAGCCCCCGCAGATATAGTAGCCGCATTATCAGAAATAAATTTCTCAGCAGCATTTGAAACTCTTGTTGCATGCTGCGCCGCATTAGAATATGACTGGTCGTTTGAAAAATAAAAAAGTGTAGGGATAACTAACATAGCTAAACCTGCAATACCTAATGCCCATCCCCCTACCCCATCACCAATTTGCCAAACGCCTTTTTTCATATTTTTCATTAGTAATTCCCTCGCGTATTGTTTGTTCTTTGTTGATTGAGGTTTTTAATAATTTCATTTAACCCTAAAAAATCACCAGATGAAATTTTAGTTCTTATTTTTTGCCTCTCATTTTCATTCTGCGCATGAAATGCAGTGATGTTAACATTTCTATCCACTACCGCACCGTTACGTTCCACGTAATCCATCGTCTGGTGCATAACAGCACAAAGAGAACGTGAAATAATAGATTTAGAGTTAGTATTCTTTTCTGAACATAGAATATCAAATCGCTCTATAGCATCAATAATACTATTTGCATGAATAGTAGCAATTACGAACATCCCATTAATAGATGCTTTCAGTGCTTCATGCGCAGTATCAGCATCACGAATTTCACCGATTAACAGATTACTAACCCCCATTCGCATAGCTTTCTTTAAAGCAGAGGAATACCCTTCGTGCTCACCGATTTCAAGCTGTATGCACCGACCATCACCATGACGGCCATCGAGCAAAGTTTCAATAGGATCTTCAATAGCAACTGAAAGACTTCCAGCTTGGGAAGTTCTGTAACTAAGAACAGAGGCTGCCGTTGTTGTTTTACCTACCCCCATTTTACCTGACACTAAAACAAGTCCAACAGTTGAAGGATTAACAATTAAATCTAAGACAAAAGGAGGAATGCCTACTTCCGAAGCCGGAATAATTTTATTTTGAGTTTGGCGAATTACATAATTAATTTCACCAATAGTATTTTTTGATAGAGTTACACGATAAATGACACCATCATGTCGAACAGAAAACTCTGTTCTCCCACTTTCATTATGTTTTGAATAACAAACATCCTTGAGTTCATGAATATCGTCAAGAATATCATCAGGCGCAGGTGCGAGCAGAACGCCCGCACCAAACAACCCCTTGACCTCCATATAATGTTCACCAATATAAATATCGGTGAACAAAGTTTCGTTAAGCTTTCTTTTCATATTGTTTTATGAGCTAGTAGTGAAAGCAAGGCTGTTAGTATTACCCGCTGTACATGCTGTTTGAGCACTTACAGTAGGAACTTCACCAGTGAAAGAAGAACCATTATTGATTTTTGTTGTGGTAACATCAGCCCCGCTAAGCGTTGTAGCAAGTTTGATGCAGTCAGATTGACTTAATTTTGTTGTAGTAACCGTAAACCCGACTCCCGCACCGACAACTGTAATATCGCCACCGGATTTATTATAAAGCTTACCAGAAGTAACAGTAACGGATTTACCAAGTGATCCTGCAAGAGCTGGTACATAGTCAGATGTGCCATAACCAGTGGAGTTTCGTAGCTGACGCATCTCCTGCATGATCGTGGTAATACCCTGAATTTCAGATGCTGTATTAGGCTTGAGCATTGCCCAACCGATGATAGAGGCTACAGCTACAAGCCCTGCGATACCCATTGCCCAACCGCCGACACCATCACCAATTTGCCAAACACCTTTCTTCATACTTTTCATAAACTACCCCTTTAGATACTAAACATTAAACATCGCTGTAATTAATGGAGAGAGAATAAAGCAAACACCTATAATACCGAATGCACACCCCAACATCCCCATAACCTGAATTGATTTACTGGCCTTTTCTAAGGCCGAAATAGTTGACTCTTGCCAACGGTCACTAAAACTGGTTAACGATCCACTCTTATTAGATGTGTCGAAAACACTGCATAATTTAATTATTGCATCTTCACTAGGGAAGTCATATCCACTTGAATCGAGTGCAGCCCCTAGATTACCCTCACCATGAGATAATCCAATCAAAGCACCATCAATACGTTCAATCAACCATTTACTACGAGAGCTACCTTTAATTTTCAATAGCGCATCACGCAATGGAATACCGGATGAAAGCATAGCATCAACGTTTGATACAAATATAGCTCCATTTAGAGTTCTATAAATTGAATATGGTAAAAACTTATCTGCATGGTAACGACCATTTCCCGTCCATCGTGGAAGAGAATAAACAACTAAATAAATCGTTGCCAGCACTGCTGCTATTGCAATATACCAAAATTCAGAAATAAAAACATAGAAATAATAAATAACTTTTTGAGCGCTCCCCCACATATATAAAGGGGTGGTTTGTAATATATAAGGAATTAGCATTGAACATATCATTGCCAACAAAGTAAAGAAACATAGAAACATGAATAAAAGCATCGCAACAGCACCAAACATAGATGATTTCATTCTCTTTAAATCTTTAGCCATTTTTTCAGCACGATAGAACCCATCGGCTGTAGCATTAACAGCATCACTAGCCTCTATGACACTTCGCTCAGATTCTGGAATCCACTCTGCTAAAGATTCAGCCAGGGTGCTACCTGTAGCTAAATGAGAAGAACATTCACGCAGGATCTCCGCAATGGGGTGATTAGGTTTTTTACCTCGCCTAGTATAACTTTCAATTAAACGTGAGTAGACAACATCAACTTCAACACCATCAAGAAGGTATTGTCTAAAGTTGTCGTATAATTCAATGCGATCACTTGCATTGAATGTAGCTCTAGTTATAAACCTATTAAATCCGTTCATATCAAGCCACTTTAAGTTTTGAGGTTACAGAGTTGCGAATTTCATCAGTAAACATTTGAATATCACGATCGAGGCTACTCACATTACTATGAGAGTAAACAGGATCAATCTTACCCTGATTAATAAGACTAATGGCATTAGCTGCTAATGTTTGTCCTCCTTGCTGATACCAATATTCATACGCCGCGAGCTTACCTTTAGTCTGGAAAATTTGCATGAAATTAGCGTTAGTTTCGATAATTTCATAAATGCCTGTCATACCTTTATAGCCTGTATGATTACAGTGTTCACACCCTTCTTCATTGGCTATATACACACCACTCGGAATACAATGCGTTTCAATTAACTCACGATAAACTGGATCAACTTTATGCGAATGTTTTACATAAGCCTGTTTACAATGTTCACATAATAAAGGAGCCAGACGTTGACCTATCAAACATGTGAGCAATGAAGAATCCGTAATTAAATCCATATCCACATTAAAGCTTTTCAGTCGAGGGATAATGTCGATTGGATTATGCGTGTGAATAGTGGTATACACTTTCTGCCCCGTTTGGGCAGCAGAGATAGCGCCAGTGGCAGAAGTGAAATCCCTCACCTCACCAATATAAATTTGGTCTGGATCTAAACGCATGAGATTCGCAATTGCATCACCCCACGCTTTGGATAGTGCGCCCGGAGTGCCCCTATCAATGCAAATCAAAGGTGTCTGAACAGCACCGGCAATTGTAGACTCTATAGGATCTTCAACGGTCAGTAGATGAATCCCAGGATCGCGTGAAGTAACAATTTCAGCCATACATTTCGCAAGAGTACTTTTACCTGAGTTAGTCGGGCCACTCATGAAAACAACACCAGAGGGTTTACTAATTACGCGCTGTAAGATTCGCTCCTGTTCGTCAGTAACGCCTAACTCACGAAGAGTTAGAGATTTATTATTTTTACGTAACAGACGAATTACAATGAGTCCTTTTTCATCTGTCGGGCGGGTTGCCAGACGCCCACCATTCAAGCCTAAGCTTTCGACGTGTGACTCTTTGACCTTTGCATCAACTGGTTCAGAAAAAGTAAATGTAGGCGCGGTGCGCCCTTCACACATAGTCTGATAAAGGGCTTGCACGAAGCGAACGCCTTTATCGTCTACAAGGTCAGTATAAAAAACAAGTTTCTGATCAATTCGGAAGAAAATTTTAGTGTATTTATTTCCTACGCGAATGTGAATATCAGAAGCACGACGCTTTGCTGCAACTTCGAAAGTATGAACAATATCAGCTTGTAAATCTGAGTGCTCTTCTTTAGAAGTAAACACATCATTACGCTGCTGTAACTCTATAAGCTTAGATTTCGCTATAGGTTCCCATATAGTCTGAGGCCATTGCTTAAAGAAAAGCTTGCGATAGTCCATAACTTCTGGATGAAGCTTATGGTCTTTAACTACATAAAGAGTTCGATTTTCTCCATTTGTAGCAATAAGCATATTCTCGACCAAAAAAGGACTAGGGTTAATATCAGACAACCCATACTGACTGGAAATAGAGAAATATTCTTCCATTTAATTAGCCTCATTTTTTAAAAGGGATTTTTTATTATCTTTTATCGATTTAACCCAAACCCCTGTAACAGAGAAAGTAGATAATTGATAACCACCCGGAAGCATTTCACCTTCCCTTTTCCAATCAGTTGTACCATCTGGATATTTTAATTTAACTAACTTATTCATAATACGGAGTACTGTTGGCAATGAATCAGTTGTACTTTTACCTGAGTCAGTCGAGCCACTCATGATAACAGCACCAGAGGGTTTACTAATTACGCGCTGTAAGATTCTCTCCTGTTCGTCAGTAAAACCTAACTCACTGGAAATAGAGAAATATTTTTCCATTTAATTAGCCTCATCTTTTAAAAGCGATTTTTTATTATCTTTTATTGAGTTAACCCAAACCCCTGTAACAGAGACAGTCGATAATTGATAACCACCCGGAAGCATTTCACCTGCTCTTTTCCAATCAGTTGTACCATCTGGATATTTTAATTGAACTAGCTTATTCATAATACGAAGTACTGTTGGCAATGAATCAGTTCTAACAACAGTTGTCGCTGGCGGCTGAGAATATCCCGGCATCCCCATTGAAGGCGATTGAGATACTTGCGATGCTTGAATCTCGGGATTCTCAGCTTCTAATTGAGCCTTTTTACGCGCCGCAATAGCCTTGTAAATAGTTGTGTCGGCATTAATAACATCAAGGTCGCCTAAAGTCTTTACATCCTGAGCAAAGGACGGTAATGAAAAAAGAAAAGATAAAATAAAACCGATGATTTTTTTGCATGCAAAACTGTTATTTTTTGCCATATACTGTACCTTCCACACTGTAATTGGTTTCACCTTCCGCATTATTAATCTTATAAGTAATTCTGTTCAGCCTAATCCCGTCCAAGGCTAAAGTTTTAAAAATAAGACGCGGTGTAATAGACGAGTCATAGCTAAACTTAATCTCGCTCCAATCAGGAGGAGGAATAGTTTCATCAGTAGTTTCTACTTTTTGGACATTTTCCACATAATTATACCCAATACCATGTTTTTGAAGAACAGTTGATAACATAATTATCCGCTCTGACATAGGTTCAAGCGGATCATCACCGTTCTTTTTAGATTGTACAGGTAAGATGAAAGAAGCTACTGTACTATCCTTTATATTAAAGACTGGCTCTGTATTAAATAGTTCCCGCACTTTTTTTGCAAAACTATCAGAGTTGGCAGTACTTTCGCCCCCACGATTATAAACAGGAACAAGCTGCATTACAGCGTTATCTTTTGAAGATGGATTTTGGTTATTTTCACAGTCAACCAAAACAGGTCTCCACCCTTCTATTGATAATGGAATAGATTTTATTGCAATATCGCATGCGACAATGAAATCATAAACACTTGGTTTCTCAATCCAAGGATGTTTTAAACTTTCCATCATCATCTTATATTTTGCTTGCTTATTTATTTCTTTTTGCCTAGCTATTTCAGCTTGTCTAAGTCTCTCAGCCTCAATAGCTTGCTGTTCTAAATAATAATTGATTGCAAGAAGTGCTGCAATTGCTACAGCTAACAGGATAAATACATAAACAATTTGTTTGCGCGTCAGCCCAAATGTGAGAGGTTTTAACTTATAATCTTTCTTCAAAACATCAGAAGTTAAAACATCACTAAGGTTTGCTTCTTGAGTCACCCAGGGGAAAGAAATATCACCGATAACGCTTACCTGCTCATTGCGTTCTGGATCATGAAGGTCATTCTTCAACCCATCAACAAGCTTCTTAATATCAGCTTTATCTACTACAACATCAGTCCAAGGAATGACAGCGCCGTTATCTCCAGACGCGACAAGAATATACTGGTCAGAATCTTCATCATTACCGTGGATAGGAAATACCCCTATCCACGCACCAGGAATTATAGAAACGAGGCTCAGTGCTAGAGAATACATCCCTTTAATGCTTTTAGCTTGTTTCGGCGCAAACCCAGCTTGAATAAAATCACCTTTTTTTATAGCTACAACATCAAGCCCATTTTTTTTCCCGTATTCTTTTGCCTCCTTCATATGCTTACGGGCATTGTTAAGCGCTTTCCAATCAAGTCCTACAGCAAAGTTGTTTCCATTTACTGTAATGACTTTGATTTTTTTATGCTGGATTTGCGATTCATCATTCATAGCGCAGCCTTACGAGATAACCGGGGTTATAGAAATGACAAACATACGTTTGCTGTTTTTACCGTTCATACCGCCACCGAAAATAATATTATTCGGATCTCCTACCCCTTGTTTAGTTGCATCACTAACTTCCTGTTCAAAGCCACTCATAACAATGGTCTGGTTAGGTTTCAGCCAAACCCTTTGGTTAATAGAGTTAGAATCTACATCCGGTGCTTCAATAAGATTAGTTTTATCAGCATTATTAATCTGTCGAATCTGTTTAAGGTTGGATATATCCATAAACATAGTCAGCATGATCTTGCTACTGTCCGGGGCTATTTTAGGTAAAATTGTAATATTAGTACCCGTAGTTACCGACCCCGGATTTAATGAACCAGAAGTACCCACGTTACTTGTTTGCTCTGACGTTACACTTTGTAAATATGTAACTTGGCTAGCCACCTGAACTGGCACGGCAGCAAGGTTAGTTGTCATGATATTGTTGGTTTTAACATCAGATACTTTAACCTGCTCAGAAAGTGCTTTAAACAGCACATCAGATCCCGCAAACTGCTTTGCCGAACCAGTAGCAGTATCTAATACCTGAAAACCTCCACTGATCGCATCAGTGCTTGAAGGGAAAGAGTTAGCCAGTGAAATGCCGTACTTACCTGATAAGCTATTCCAGACAAGATTCCAATTAACCCCCAATTCATCATTTCTATTGAGATTAATGGTGTAGATTTTAACACTCAATTTTACTTGTTTACTAAGCGAAGAGTTTTCGCTATTAAGATAGTTCCCGATATTACGCACAACATCTGGTACGTCAGTAACAACAATCGCACCAGAAGTATTATTCATGCTTAATCGACCAACACCGGGTGTAAGCATGCTTTGTGCAGTGGTTTTAATATCACCATAAAGATCGTTCTCTAACTGAACTTCCGTATTTGAGTTTGAGCCAGAATCGCCACTCACACCGCCAGACCCCGAACTTCCAGAAGAAGAATTTGACGTACCTGACTGCGTTGAAATCCCGCTTTTAACTAATGAATAGAGCTTAGTTTTCGCATCAGTTGCATCAATCTGAAAACGTTTCGTTTCGAGATAGAAAATGGTGATTGCATTATTCTCATATTTCCATGAGACACCGAAGCGAGAAGCCCCAGCATCCATCAAGCCTTTCCCATTCCCTTCATAAACAAAGTCGGTGATGAAGCGCGTTCCCATGCTACGGCCAGATGTAGCAGTGGATGAAGGGGAATTGAGTGATTGCAAAGAAACCATGTTGTTACTGTCAAGAACCGGGGGAGGAACAGCAGACAATTGCTGAGTGCTGCCATTGCCACCACCTTGACCAGAAAGCAACATGGCAACATCTGGAGTGATACGAACAGGAACATGACACAGCGTGGTAACATCCTGCGCGAACTGATAAATATCAACAGGGCGTACTGGTTTATACGCAACCTTACAAGTTAGCTCAGGCGGTGGTACATCCTCTGGATTGAATTTTAAAGGTTGTGGATTAATCCACTGTTCATCTTTGTAAACTACCGAAGGGCGATTTACGGTAAAATCAGTCATTGCTTTTGTGGCAATTTGATTATTTGATTCAGCTTTATCCATAGTGTCATTAATTCTGCTGATGCTGCATCCAGACAAAACAAAGGATAAAGCTATACATTTAGCTAAAAGATTATATTTCATTTTAAAACCCTATTTTGTCTGATTAGGCTTATCAGATACGGAAATTATGCACTGAGATTTATATACATCGACAAACAATGGAGTATCTGCTTTTCTGTATAAATCGAATAATTTATTCAGAACCTCAAAATAACTACCATTAAAACTCAATGGGGAATCTATTCGGTAGTCAATCAAAACAGGCCAAACAACTTGCCATTTATTAGCCCCTGAACAAAACTCACCTTCTGTCCAGCGATTAACCACCCCCTTCAATGTTTCCCCTGACTTAGCACCCCATTGTTTACCTGTTGGTTGTAACTTAATGGGAACAGGATTAATGATATTAGCTGGTTTAGGTGCTGCACTAGCAACATTAACACTCTTATTGGTATTAACAGCAGTAGAAGCAGGTGTGCTTGCCGTTACGACAATAGGTGCTGACATTTTCGGTGATACGATGCTATTAGTTTTTTGTTCAACAGTTTTAGAAGCCCCGGTAAATGGATTTTTACCACCATTACTATTTGCGGTTGTAATTACAGTACCAGCTACTTTAGTAGAACCTGTATTAACAACGGGCTTTGACGTAGTTTTTGCTACATCCTGCGTATTTTTTGCATGCAAAAAACCATTAGCATTTGTGGCTACAGGCGTTAATGTAGATACCACTGGCTTAACGGCTGTTTTATTTGATTCTGCCGCCTTATAGGACTGTCTATTAATTTCAATAGCCAGTTCCGCAGGAATACCCATCTGATTTAACGCAATACGCTCACCCTCTGGCTTAGGAAGTTCAGGTGGTTTACTGCTGCAACCCATTAAGGTAATGGCAGATGCAGTTAACAACACTAGCTTTTTATAGGTCATAGTATGCATCCTAACGAGAATATAAACATTCTATATCAATTAAATCAATATTTCAATTTTGATTTTTAAGATTAGCAACATAAATAGGATCGAAAAATATCTCTGTAACTTTTCTATTATGCATTTGAACAACAATATCAATCGTTGTATACACTTCGTTTCTAATTACTTCAAAACCGAGCGACCGCGCATCTTCTGATTGCATAGCTAGTGTCGCAATTCGTTGAAATGCACGGTATGCAGTACCAGAATGAACTGACGTAATTGACCCTGGATGTCCAGTATTCAAAGACATTAGATAGTGCCACGTTTCATATCCGCGTAATTCTGCCAAGAATATTCTATCAGGTGTCGCCCTCATACATGCTTCAAGCAACTGCTGAGGATTAATTCGCCCCTCTCCACGTCCAAAAATAAGCGGTAGCTTATTTGGAAAGGATTCAAGTTTAAGCTCGTTAACATCCTCCATCGTTATGATTCGTTCACTGCGGTCAACTGACTCTATTAACGCACGCATGAACGTAGTTTTACCTGAACCCGTCGCCCCAGAAATAACGATATTCTTCTTATGCTTAATTGCGTACTCAAAAAAATCTTTATATTGACCATGATTGAGGTACATAAGCAGTTGGGCGTCCACTGCTTCAATTCTATTGAAATCTCTACGGTCTTTTCTCTCTAAAATTTCATCATCCGTAAGCAAATTAAACGAAGTGTTTTGAACGGATTCAAATGCACCTTGTTCAACTATCTGTTGTAATGTAAATGATTTTTCAATGAACTTACGGATGATTAGTCCCATGTAACCATTTAAGCAAGCGGGTGGTTGTATAATTGTACACCGCTCGCCTCCCGGCATCTGAAAGTAACTCAATGCTTGCTCTTTTGATTTGTTATAAACAGCAATTGAACGATTAATCGAAATCATTTTCTTAGTTGTTATATCAGGACATTCAACTTTAACAGTTCCGTCTTTACCTTTAGTCCAATACTCACCAGGTACATTAAACATAATTTCAGTTACATCAGGATCAGACATTGCGCTCTCGAAAGGTTTAATAAGAGACAAGAGCAACTCGGCCTCACCCTGATCATATATACTGTCGTTATCAGACATAAACAATCCTCAGTTTTTCTCAAGCTTATATACAGAGCTAAAATCCATATCCTGCATTACATCAATACCAACAATTTCCCCTGAATTTTTCCTGATAATATTTGGTATATTGATATTATTCTTGAGTGTTTCCACAGCAATATCATTGGTTGCTTGAGTGGTATTATCTACATTTACACTATTACTATTGGTATTGGATTTCGCCAGATGCGTTGACGCATTACCAATAACGTCCTGGATAGTACTTAGTAAGATAGTGTTATAAAAACGCGTCCCAAACTGAGTATCTAGCACACCATCAATACCAGCTTCACCCATAGCACCTACCGCTGGGGCGCTGATTTCCATAAAGACACCCTTCGGTGTTTCTATCCGATCCCATGTTGCGAAAATACGAGTCTGCCCTTGCGCTACACCCCCCTGAAAACTGCCTGTAAATTGAGTGTTACGCTCCATCAGTAGCACCTTTCCAGACGATGAATATACGTCCTGTATTGTGTGACATGTAAGCTGGCCTGGTACATTAGAATCAATGTTCCTATCCAAAGCACAAGGAATTGTGTTTCCTCGCGTCAGGATTAAATCAAGGCTCTTACGTGCCGTTGCTTTAACAGATACCGTTTTGATAGCACTAAGAGACTTAGAAAGCGCGTTGTCACTATCACCTAAGTCTTTACTATCTGACTTACTCTCCGACTGGCTATTATCCGCTTCTTCACCACCTCCAAAAGCAGATCCCAAACGCCGCTTTTGTGCTGCTTGTTCAGGGGTTAGCCCGTCTTTGTCCAAAACAACATCCGGCTTACTTTCATCTTTCCCGGAATCCCCCGCAGCAGGTTGATCTACCTTCACCTCAACAGGAGCAGGGGTTTCAGGAACAGGCTTTTCGACCTCAAACTTACGCCTAAGCTTCTCTCTTTGTGGAACAACATCTGTACTTTTTAGTTCCGGCTCGGCCTTCTTAAAGTTCGCGAAAAGAAAGTATGAACCAGCACAGATCACAGCAAGAATTAATGCTAAAGCACTAAATAGTTTGTTACCTCCACCTTTAATTTTTCGCCGTGCAACTGAACCATCAATATTAGAGTTTTCTTTTTCAAGTTCAGCTAATGGATCAATTTCTTTATTGCTCATTGATAATCACCCTCTTGTATTTGTCAGATACTGTTCCTGTATAGTTTTCGTAAACTGGTTGACGGCCATCATTTTCGTTATAGACGCCAGCAACAGAAGTCCCCAATCTCAAACGGAACTCACGACTTATCCTATGAACAACAACAATCTCACTATTCAAACCCTCTTGGTGCTTAGTTACTTTGGACTCATTACCTAAAGAATCAACAGCGCTTATTGTCGGAATATCTTGACCTGGAGCGAACTTAAAATATGTAAACCCTTGAGTGTCCCATACATTCATCGGGGCAAGTTTCTTCTCCCCATTAATCGTGTATTTAAGATTTACCCCTTTTGCAAGAAGCTTATTAAATTCATTTTTACGCTGAACTTCATCATCAGCATCTTTTTTCTTTTTGGCCTCTACCTCTGGATATTTAAACTGGATCTGGAAAGTCATTTTATTATCAAACGTTCTTTTCCCTTTAGAACCCTTCAAGTACTCCTCGAAGTGGTATCTTATATCAAAGTTGTAAACACGCTTGTCAGTGACAATCGTAAGATTTGTATCGCCATTTTCTGCTTTAGGCTTGATAAAATAATGATTTTTCTTATAACTAAACTGCCAGGCATCACTATCACCGAAAGCATGCGTAAGATAAGTTTCATTAGCATCAAGAATAATATGGGTTGCAACGCCAATCACACTATCAACCTTTGTTACATCATCAGAATTATACATCACCGTCTTGATTCTCGAATCATAAGCAGAACCAACCGGAACGTCCAACGCATAGGAAGATAATGGCGAGATAAATAAGAGACAAACAAGGTATAACTTTTTGAATTTCATCGGCTAAATTCCTGAGATGAACGATAACCATCTACAATTATTCCCATAGGGTTAATCCCTCGTTTACTTCCTTTCATAACATCAGTACTAATATGATAAGAAAGCTCTGCCGACCAATATTGAGTAATTGGCTCACGATTATTTTCTTTAAATGTCTTAGAAAAGCGAATAACCGCCTTTTGGTTTTGAAGGTCAACGCTTGTTGTTAAATTATCAACTACAATTTCGAGATTCCCTTGATAGCGTTTATCAATAGAATCTTTTTTGCCGAATTGATTATCATACTCCCCGCCAACACTATCATCTGACATTGCCATAGTTTGATCATAAGCTATTTGAATAAGCGAATAATTATAACCCTCACGGCCAGTAACGTACTTACGAATAAAGTAATCCATGACAGCTTCATTGCCAGTTATTTGGTCAGGTGTTAAAACGCTCAGAGAATTAACGCTTCCGGTACTTTTATCAAGCTCTAAAAGATATGGTTCTTTATCCTTGAGAGGAACTAATGAAGCTAAAGCAACAAGACTTAATGCGGCTAAAACAAAGAAACCAACACTAGCCATACGATGCCGTTTATTTGATTTTTGCAAAAGTAATACAACATCAATTTCAGCATCATTGGCTTCTTTCACAAATTCTTTTACAGCTTCTTTTGTACTTTCAGTTTTACGCATAAACTATCCCCCATTGAATACAAACATTATATTCAATTAAATCATAATTGCAATTTTGATTTAATAAATTTAGCCCGGAAAGCCGGGCTAATTATTATTTACCTCTGAATGGTGCTGATGCAGAAGATACTGGATTTTTTAATTCCCCAGGACTTCCACCACCGCCGCCGCCGCCACTATTCTTGCTCGGTGTATTTGAGGGGGTATTACTAGAGGGTGCATTACTACTCCCGGCTTTAGCTAACGAAGCAATTGCTATCCCATTTGATAGTGCCTGACACAGCTTAGGTATTTCATTTAATAGTCGATAGCCAATATAACTAAAACAAACGATAGCAAATGTTGTATAAAGCATATTAGCTTCACCAACTGTAAATTGATTTACCAACCTTGTGTACATACCCATTAAGAAACTGAAAAACAGAGCACTTAAAACCAGCATTAATGAATAGTGGATAATTTGGTTTGCCCAATTGTTGAAAAAATTTCTCAACGGTTCCCACAGAAGCGTAAATATGAAAATAAAACCAAGCCCCGCAAGAACAGCAACAACAACCTTTGAGATAAAAAAGAAAATAGCTGTTGTAGCAATCAGGAACATAGAGCTTATGATAAGCGCTACACCAACTAACGCATTCAGCCACGACTCAGGAGAGTACCCAATTAAGCTAAATATTTCCCCAGCCTTATTCACTGATTGCTCTGCTGCAATGTCCAGTACGTTCATTCCTGGACTATTAGAATCAATCAGTGCAGATGCTAACTCTGATGGTAAGCCTAAGATAGTACTTACCAACTCCCGTTGATATAACCCCCCCGCTCCGGCTACAAAAACAACTATGGCGATTACGGTCAATTTTTTGATCCAATCATTAACTGGATTATCATAGTTCCCTAAAAATATCATTAAGGAAAACCACAGAAGTGATATTGACAATCCAGTTTGAACAACTGGCAAAAAATATGTCAGAGCGTTATCAGATATAGAATTGACGATTGTCACCACCATATCATCAATGTTTTTTTCAAGGTCAGTAAAAAAAGTAAATTGAGCCATTTAACGCTCCATTTTTTGCATGCAAAAAAGATTAAAACCTTGGCATGGGTTTATCGCTCGACCAGATATTCTTCTGTATCTGCCTCTCCTTCTCAATCGTAATATTATGCTCAGCTTGCTGTAGCATACTTATAAGTTGCAATCTTGAAGTTTCATTTTGAATCAGCGCTTGTTCCTGTTGGATTCTTGCCTGGAGATCCATAGACGCTTTAGCATCCTGAGTAGCGTTAATCTGCCGACCTAATGATTCAATATTATCAAGGCGTTTTAACGCAGCACTATAAGCAGCTTCCCCCATTGACTTGTTAGCAACAGAATTTTCCCATTGTCTTTTTTTCAATGCTGCCATTTCAGAGGACTTACCAGCAACGCTTTCTGCATCCTCTATTGCATTAAATGAACCATCAAGCCCTTTATAACCTCCATTTTTAACCTGGTCATAAACGCCTTTCCAATCAGTAGGAAGATAATTACGTAATTCAGGTTGGTTTAATAAATCCCCCATATTACGAATGCCCTCTAACTGAGAACGAAGCCCTTTTATTTCATCTATCTGTTGTTTTAATTGAACAACCGTTTGCAACGCTTGAGCGAGTCCGGCAGCATCAAACACCGGAATACCTCCGGCATTTGCACTACCACATGTAAGAGCTACACAAAGAAATATTGAGCATTTAGACAGTTTCATATCTTTTACCCTCGCGAATTTTTTTAATTTTCTGATAGTAAACAGAAAGCCAGTCTTTAGGATCACTTGACGTTTCTGCTATTGCTTCTAACGCAACATCGGCCTTAGCTTTATCGGATGATAGAACCTGCATTTCTTCATTCTTATATTCTGAGAAATCAAATTCAGCTATGGAAGATATAGCCCCTTGCTTAATTATAAACTTATAATCATCCTCAGCCCATCTTTTAAGGATCGAGATTTCCACATCAGACAGCTTCAATAATTTATAATGTTCTTCATTTGCCTTATCGTTACGCAAACAGAGTATCGTAGATAATGAAGCAGCAAACGTTGCACCAATTTCAGAACTAAGAACATCATTTGGCTCTTGAGTACTAAAGATAACGATGCCATTTTCCTTACGGATTGTTTTAAGTTTGTCCTGAATTAAATCAATAAAGAACTTATCTTTAGTAAGCTTCCAGCACTCTTCAAATCCTAAAATGAATGGTGTAACTCCATCAATCAATGCATTACCTCTATGCATTAGATATTTAAGAATAGGTTCTCGTACAATGTCATTATCGAGGAAACTGGTTGTGTCAAAACCATAAATACCACGACTCAATGAGAGGTTATCAGTTGCATTATTAAAGACCCATTTCAAATCGCCTGTAATCCATTTTTCCAGCATGCCCCCCACAGACACCCTATCTTCATCACCATCTGGAAGCATTTGTTTCAGATGCCGCAAAGAACGGAGGTGCTTTTCTTCTCGCATTATTGTATCTACAGCCAAATCTACTTCATCATTATCTTTTTTTGTCAGCACTGCGCCAGAAGCTTTGACGGCTAAATCCTTAGTTAGCTCCTTTAAGAAATAGATGTTTTTCTCTGTAGGCTCCATTTGGAAGGGGTTCCATCCAGTAGGTACACCCCATGTAACCGAGTTATATACACCATTGATAGAACGAATCAGGACTTCCATACCCCTGTCTTTGTCAAAAATCACACCGTTCGGTCTATACTTAGTCGCCATTGCCAACAAGAAACAGAAAAGTGTTGTTTTACCTGCACCTGTTTTACCAAATATTCCTGTATGGCCGACAGGCCGATCACCAAACGAGTCTTGATTAAGTGGTGATTCATGGAAGTTGAAATTAATAGGGGTTTTTGATTCCGTTTTAAATACAGCAACCGCATCACCCCAAGGATTTCCATTTAACTTACCGCGCATAAAGTTATGGAACGACGAGAAGCACCAAAAATTAAGCGTTGTTGCAGGCTTAGGCTTAGGACGATACTTCCGGTTAGATGGAAACTGCGCCCAAAATGCTGCTTCAAGGGCTTGTGTATGTGGTTTTACGATGATCCCATGACTGGAGAGGTCTTTTGCAACCGACTCCATGCGCTTTTTAACTTCTTTAACATCGCTGTCGGCCACCATGATAGATAAATGATGATGCCCCATTCCGAACCTGCCACTGGTGATCTGGTCAAGAGCTTCATCAATCTCTTTAATTTGGGTTTCACCTACATCATTAGATTCGCGCAAAAACTTTTTGTGATTACTCAGAAATGATTTAGCGCTACGGTCAGTAACGGGCACAAAACTGTTTACCATTACATAAGGAAACTCACTTTCCAAAAGGAGATCAAACTGCCCCGGCCATGTATCAGGATCATAGTCAGATATACCACAGATACCGATATATTCATGACCTTCTGTACTGCGGCGAATACCAAGATCAGCGTTCAAGCTAAACTTAACCTGAGACTGTACGATGGTATTACTTAACCGCTCTTTAGTGAGCGGAACGCGAACCTTACGACCATTGAAAATATAGCCCATAACTTCTAGAGGTTCAGAATATAAAACTGGCTTCGAAATTGCTTCCGCACCGCCAACTCCATCTTCCTGATAAACTCCACACACCCGGCAATTATACGAACTTAATGCCGAAACCATTTTTTCAGTTATAGCCTCAAGTTCTTTAGCCGATTCCTCATGCAATACGGCAATTGCTTCCCTGCCTTTAGCCCCCTGCTTCCTTATACCAGAGAGAAAATCACTACCATATGGCTTATATACAAGCGCTAAATATAAATCATTCACCATCAATGTGTTGTTTTTAGTATCGGTGAATTTTGTTTTATATTTTCTATCAAATTCAGTGGTGAAGTAATTATCAAATTTACTCTCTGGATATTCTGCTTCGCTACGTCGAATAACATAAGAAAGCATATCGACGTGTGGAGAAACAAAAGACCTTGATACCGTATTAAGGTTTTCTAACCAGCTAAAGATATCTTCAGCATCTGTAGTCTTATGAGAGCGACCTTGAATTTTGATAAGAGTCATAAATTCACATTGTTTCAAGGTTACTATCTTATCAGTTAAATGATAAGCAAAAGGCAGATGTGATGAACCCGGCGTTTTCTTCCGAAACGCCATCAAATTCTCTATCATAATTCACCTACTTCAAATGTTCTTTATGTTCGGTAAAGTCCTCAGTTTCATAACCCTGTTCTTTACCATCTTTTAATGCGTGTATGAATGTCGTTTGTAGGCTTAGCATTAGTAACTGCAATCCATCAGGATCTTTTCTGTATACTTTGAAAAGGAAAACATAAATTACAGGGGCTAGAAACCACAATCCTTTCCAAATAGCTAAACCGAGGCAAATTAATAGACCGAAAGTGACCAAGAAAACATTTCGAGGTATACCGTAGACGAGAGCGGCACGAGCCGCTCCTTTGTAGAAACTATAAGGTTTATTCATCCCCCCCTCCGTTTTTATAAGAAGAGGCTAATAATCCATGAAATACTACCCGCGCCGATCAGACCAGTTAATAACTGCTGGAAGATCTGCTTCCCTATCTGACCGAACATATACAAAATAAATGTAATAACACCGCCGAGACCAGCAATGATTGGGAAAATCGAACTCAACCATGTGTTAAGTGAATTTAGGCCTGAATCTGATTTATTGACTCCTGCCGCCATAGCTAACTCCGGTAGTGCAATAGCAACCGCAAGTACTAAAACATTCACAGCAACTTGTTTACTTTTAGCTTTCATTAACTTTTCTCTCTATGTTCGCAAATTTTAAATTGTCCGTCTGTTATGCCAAATTTCGTATACATGAAATCAAACATCTTCCTCGGATCTGCCCAGGTTCTCATTCCGTCCCTCTGCTTTTCGATATACACTTCCTCGATTTGCATCGAATCAGAATTATAAAAGGTAATAAAGCATGTCCATTCGCCATTTTGCTGCTGCTCAGCACTTACTGACGAGATAGACTCATTTGTAATGACCACTTCTGCATGCTTTAATTGAATACCTTTACGCCCCATAATTAAATCTCCATCCAGGCAGTTTAAAATTAAACGAGGCCAGCAATGGAATATAATTAGAGCGGTAGGGGTTAATCATTCTCGCATTTTTGATTTTCACCCTCTTCACATTCGCTACTAAAAACATCTCCAGTCCCACTTGCTGCGAACACATCCTCTACGCCATCATCTTTAGGTTTTTTTGTAGTCACAGGGGCAACACCACCATCACCTACAGAACCTGTATCAGAGTCCGACTTAGAAGCCTCTAGCCTCTTCTCCCTGCTCTTAGCTATGTAAGGTTGGCCACCGCCACCCTTCACCTCAAGCAGATCAGGAATATTAGCTAAAACTTTCGCAACATACCCGTTTTTAATGCCTTTAGTTGCTGTTCCAGTGTTGTAGCAACTTAACGCACCGACCATTGACCCGGTCATTTCGAAGCAAGAATTGTATATTTTTTCAGCTAGCTTTAAGTTATCGCATGGGTTAAAAACTTTTTGCATGCGAAAATTTATATCCCCCTCAACAAACTTATTAATATTGACACTATTTATCTGAGCTATTCCGGCATCGAAATTATATCTATTCTTCGCAAGCCAAGTTGATACTTCAATAGCCTCAACAATATCTCTAGGTTGACGTTTTAATCTAATGTTTTTTGTATTGATTCCAATCGCAAATGGATTACCTGCGGATTCAGTTTTAACTATACCATAAGCTACTTTTGATTCCGCTTTTATTTTTGGTGCACATTCTTTTATAAGCGCATGTAGATTATCTGAATCAATCATTGATGCACTTACAGAAAATGTATAACACAAGGGCAAAGCCAATATAGCCAAGTGAATTTTCATTTCAATGCCGAATTAGCAAGGTGTGAAATTTATACTATACTACTTGCATCAAGATTGCAATTTTGATTTAATGAATACATGTTGGAAATGAGGGTTTCTTTATGGCACAATCTATCACACTACAAAAGCAGCCAAAGATCGTTATGACTGACGGTAATGATGTAAGCAACAATCAAAAGGCGCAGCCACAAAAGAGAACCATCCTATCTATGGCTGGTAAGGCTGTTGTGTATCTACTTATGAGCATCATAGGTATGTTGTGGTCGATAAGCCGCCCTATCATTGATAAGTTACTTGGTGTGATGATTTTAGGTAGTGCCGCAGGTGCTTATCTTTTTCATCATTCAGGTAACGACAAAGCTTTCTTCATCACGCTAGGCGCTTTGGTAGTGTCAGTTGTAATCAAAGCACTGATGTACGGACGCTACCACCGCTAAAAACACTTACAGCATCCAAAAAAAAACCGCTTTCATTAGCGGTTTTTTTGCATGCAAAAACATAAGGTTCAATCATTTCTCTTATCATGGGTGAATGGTGTGAACTGGAAAAGAACACTAGTTATTTTACCTGTTGTTTTTTCTTTCCTGGTTTCCATCGTTAAAGTAGAAAACTCTGGTATTTTTCTTACATCCCTCATTGAAGGTTCCAACACACGCGATTTTAATAATGAGAACTTCTCATATGAGTCTGGTAGCGACCATCTTTCTTTTAATACATCAATTCTTATCGCAAACATACCCGTATCTCTAAATTGTGATAAAGCTTGCAATAATCGCATTGAGTATTTTGATGGCGTTTTAGAAATTTGACCTAATCTGTATGCAGTGAACTGATGATCATGAGCTAATGGCTCCATGAACTCTCTCAAATCACTATTTAGCTTAATTTGATAAATACCTCTTTTCTCGCTAGTCCATCGCGAAGTGACCCAGACCATATCTCTAACAACCGGTTCATCTACCTGATCCCAAGTTTCATAAAGAGTAAGTTCTTTACCCCGGAAGTTTTTCATAGCACGCAGAATATCTTCCCTAGCTTCTTGCTCACCAATATTAAAAACATGCATATATTCTTCGTGATCAATACGAAACACTCCATCTTTCGGCCACCCGCTACGGGCGATGTTATCTAAGCACATAACGAGTACTCGTTGCTGATCACGCGAAAGGTCATTCTTAGCTTGTGTAAGCGCATTCGCTTGCATCAACACCCGGTTGTCAGTCTTAACAACAACTGACCCGCTTCCTTTTCTTCTAGTCGTCATTTCAGCCACACTTAGATTATTGGTTTCTAACTTCCACAAGGGGGGGGAACACATCACCGTTAAAATGTATTTCAATTGTTCCCCCCAGTCAAATCAAAATTCAAATATTGATGAATAATCTATCCTTTATATAGATATTGAGAAGCACCCCTCATATCGATTTTCCCATCAACAACCAAGAAGGGGAACAAATCGCCGTCCTCACGGCCAGCCCCACAGGGGGAACAAATCACCGTTCTCACGGCCAGCCCCGCAGGAGGAACAAATCGCCGTCCTCACGGCCAGCCCCACAGGGGGAACAAATCGCCGTCCTCACGGCCAGCCCCACAGGGGGAACAAATCGCCGTCCTCACGGCCAGCCCCACAGGGGGAACAAATCGCCGTCCCCACGGCCAGCACCGCAGGGGGAACAAACCGCCGTCCTCACAGCTAGCCCCACAGGGGGAACAAATTACCGTCCTCCTCCCCTGCCCCGCACCGGAACAAATCGCCGTTCTCACGGCCAGCACCACAGGGGGAACAAACCGCCGTCCTCACGGCCAGCACCGCAGGGGGAACAAATCGCCGTCCTCACGGCCAGCCCCACAGGGGGAACAAACCGCCGTCCTAACGGCCAGCCCCACAGGGGGAACAAATCGCCGTCCTCACGGCCAGCACCGCAGGGGGAACAAACCGCCGTCCTCCTACCCTGCCCCGCGCCGCGCCGGAACAAATCGCCGTCCTCACGACCAGCACCGCAGCGGGGAACAAATCGCCGTCCTCACGGCCAGCCCCACAGGAGGAACAAACCGCCGTCCTCCTACCCTGCCCCGCGCCGCGCCGGAACAAATCGCCGTCCTCACGACCAGCACCGCAGCGGGGAACAAATCGCCGTCCTCACGACCAGCACCGCAGCGGGGAACAAATCGCCGTCCTCACGGCCAGCCCCACAGGAGGAACAAACCGCCGTCCTCCTACCCTGCCCCGCGCCGCGCCGGAACAAATCGCCGTCCTCACGGCCAGCCCCACAGGGGGAACAAATCGCCGTCCTCACGGCCAGCACCGCAGGGGGAACAAATCGCCGTTCTCCTGCCCCGCGCCGTACCGGAACAAACCGCCGTTCTCCTGCGCCTCCGCATTACGATCTCTTACCAGGTTGAATTGGAGATAGCTGTTAATTACTCACTGGACTAAATGTACATAATTTAATTGGTGAATAATCAGCATAAAAAAATCACAGTAACTACATGTTTTATATGAATAAAAACTTATCCACACCGCATATATTGTATTGTACAATACAATAATCTAAACGGCGATTTGTTCCTACTTACACGGCGCTTTGTTCCTGTATATATTTCAATATGTTATAGTTTTATAGTGCTGATAATAGAGGCTATTAAGGGGGGGAGCATTATTTAATGTTAAACGCCGATATGTTCCCTCATAGACGGCATTTTGTTCCCTCCTAAACGGCGATCTGTTCCAGACAGTTCAATAAAGCGCTTATAAATCACTTGGTTATGCACGTTTTGGGAGGGCTACAAGGCTTTTAACAAGGATCTTTAACAAGGATCTATATACAAAGATCTTTTAATAAGTAGTTGAGTGGATAAATTGAATAACTCATTCAAAAACGCTTACCAGCGCCGCAAGCGGCTCGGTCAACCCGAGAGGAGCAGAAAACAAGTTTTCTACTCCTCTCGCGTTATCATATAACACCATTGCGTTTGGAACTATTTCAAGACGTTATTTATATACTGTTAGCAATTAGTTATAATTAATATATTCATCACACTTATCATGCAAACAGTGACCTATCTCTCATATTTATAGTTGACCTAGTAATGTTAATAGCGGTTAATACAGGGGTTTTGACGCAATAAGAAATCTCTTAAATTTATCTTAAAGTTTTGAGATTTATTGCCGATAAAAAAAAAGTATAAAAAATTTAAGGTTTCAATATTGATACCTTACAGAATCTGAGTTATGATACGCACATGGAATCGGGCAATCGCCCATGCTAAGAGGTGTTAAATGGCGCGTGTAATTACAGTAGCTGGTCAAAAAGGTGGTATCGGTAAAACGTTTACTTCTTTGACTATTGCAATCTACATTTCTCAGGTCTTGAAGAAAAAGACACTCTATATCCCTCTCGATAACCAAGGGAAAGCTTCAAAGCGTGTCTTAAACCTCAAAGACGGATTAGTAGTAAATGGAATGTTCTATAACGAACCTTATGATATTCAAAAGGTCGATGAACATCTTGATTCTCTCTGTTCTGACCGCACCATTCATAACCTTGACCGTGCTGATTTTGCAGAAGCGAAAGCTTTTGCAGATGAAGTTAATCGCATCAAAAGTAATTACGAATTTGTCGTTGTTGATACGCCTCCCGGTTTAGGGACGCGCATTACTGCTGCCATTCTCGCGGCGGATAAAATCGTATGCCCGGTTGAAGCTGAGATCACGTCTATCGACGGCCTCATAGAACTGAGAGATACCGTTAGAAAACTAGTCCGTTTTAATCCAAAAGCACGAATTAATTCTATAATTGTTAACAAGTACAAAGATGTTGATGATCAGAAAGACATTCGTGATCAATTAATAGCTATGTTTCCAAATGAGGTACATCCAACTCCAATAAAAGATTTACAACCTATCAAAACTGCCATGTCACAAGGCCGCATGGTTTGGCAGAACGCAAAAAACGGCAACCAACGTGTTGCCGCTAAATTAGTTAAGTCGGTCATTTCTGAAATTATCGAAGGAAAACTGTAAAATGAGCAAACCAGCAAGCAACAAAGTAACTCTGGAAAGTGTATTTGATGAAAATGAATACATCATGGACTTTCCAATGAGCAATATCATTATTAATCCGCAGGTACGCCGTAATAAGAACCCGGAAAAAATCAATGAAATTGCAAAATCAATTGAAGCACACGGCCAGCAACAACCAGTAATCATTGGTTTCCCTGATGATGATGGGAACTGCCCTTTGTATTTTGGTTTTACACGTTATTTTGCTCAAGAACAGCGTGGTTCAGAAACCATCAAAGCTGTTCAGCGTGAAAAACCAGAAAACATTTTGGTTACTCAATTTGTTGAGAACCTGCATCGTGAAAACTTAAATATTGTAGATATTGCCCTGGGCATTAATGACCTGAAAGAAAAAGACGGTCTAAAGGCTAAAGATATTTGCGAGAAATTACAATTAAGCAGTTCTCAAGTCAGCAAGTATACCAGTATTGGTAGCATGCCGACTGACCTGCTTGATCGTGTAGCACCGTTAAGCAATGATATTGACACGTTTTACTATCTTTCGCAGATCTACAAACGTTCTCCGGCTGATGTTGAACAACTTATTGCTCAGGGTGAAAAGGACGGCGAACTAAACCGTGTAACTGTCCGTTCTGCGTCTGATAACCTGAAAAATGCAAATGGCAATGCCGATAATTCCAGTGATAACTCTGGTGCTAATGACGGCAACAGTGACGAAGGTACAAAAACTAAAGGTAAAAAAGGTAAAAACAAAACTGAAGATGATGATGATCAGACTAACGGTGATAATCACTCACCGGACGATAGTTCTGACTCTAATGACTCTAATGACTCTAAGACTGGCGATGATTCAGAAGCAAATTCCCAGCGCACGACGGGAACACAAGCTACCACAAAGAACGTCGCCCGAATTTGGGTAAGCTTCCAGGAAGAAGGCCAAGCAATTGAAGGTGAATTAATTGTTTCACCAGATAAGAAACCTTCTGATAAAAACTCTGCAATTGTTCTAATTGATGGGCTTCTAAATGAGTTGCCGCTTGAGGAGTTAACATTTGTGCGAATCAGTTACTAACCCTAGTGCGCATGGCGCACAGGGGTTTAAGTGGCTAACTCGGGATAGTAAATCAAAAGCCATTAATCAATGGCTTTTTTTTTCTAAGAAGCCGCCAGCAGTGGCGGCTCAAATCTTGAACGATTATGCCAATGAACATAAATTACGGGATAATCTATCTCCACCTAAAGGCACAACGCTACAGGATTGGGTGGCTAAAAATACTGCACCTTTGTGGGCATGTCAGGCAGCGCTTGAACTTTGTCTTGCAAATGGTTGGCGGCCTGAAACTGCTACGGAGTGGGCTGTATATGCCTATTTTTTAATTCGTAAAAAAAAGGGTGAATACAGATTACAGGTATTTTCTGAATTGATTCACCCTGGTTTAGATAGAATGTGTGCGTTGGGTTGGATTGTTGCTGCACTAGAGGCAACAGGAAAAGTCCCAGCACCCCCCGAAAGAAAAGGTAAATAATGACACTTACAAACTTGCTCTCAGCTATAGAACAGAACAGCAAAAGGCCGCTGCTCTGCATACAGGTACTGTTCTTCTGTTTAGAAAAGCAGTCAGAAGGGCAGCGTGTAATTTTCAAAAATGAAATTGATGGGTTTCTTTGTAAAGACGAAAGTAAGATGAAAGCGTTCTCCAAAAATACAAGCGCCGTTATTACAGACATGGAAGCCGCAGGTATTCTAGTAAAATACTCTCTGATCTCCGGTGAAGTCTCAGAGTATCGCGGTCAGCCTTACCCCTTGGCAGTCAGCGTCACTAATGAGGTAACAGCATCATTTGGCAGATAGAGTTTTTGCATGCGAAAAAAGTAAAATTTGTTGATGGAGTTAACAAGATCTTACCCCCGCTCACTAAAGCATATCCTAAGTAACCGCTAGGTGCGCTGTAAACGCGCCTAGCAACATGCAAGCGACATACCTACCCTACCCCACACCTAACGTTACTCCAATGGCTTACAGGGCTTCTCAGGCGGTCTCAGCCTCTGTCATAAAAATCATTAAATTAGTCTGACAATGTAGACAACTCATCAAATTATGAGTTATAATTATTTCAACGAACAGCAATCCGCTTTTCGAATTTAGCCCACAGGGGCAGGAGTTTTAAATGACTATTCAAGAAGCATTAAACATTTTTGGTTTATCCGGTCAGTTAACCAAAGAAGATATTAAAAAAGCTTACAGAAAAGCTTCTTTAAAACATCACCCGGATCGCAACAAAGATAATCCCATCGCAGCGGAAATTATGAAAGCTATCAATGCGGCTTTCGATTTCCTGAGCGCTAATTTCGATAAAATTAATGATTACCAGGCATCTGATGAAAAATCTCATTATAACTACGGTGAAGAACTTGAACGTGTACTGAGTGAGTTAACAGCATTAGCCGGAATTGTTTTTGAAGTTATCGGGAACTGGGTATGGATTTCAGGAGACACCAAGACACATAAAGATGTCCTAAAAGTGATGGGTTGCAAATGGGCATCACAGAAAAAACAATGGTTTTATCGCCCCGAGGAACATAAATCCCGCCGTAACCGTAAAGAACATACTCTCGATGAAATTAGAGAGATGTACGGAACGAACGGCCAGCGTAAATCATATGGCCGCAAAACGGTAGAAAACCGCGCATAAGATTTGAAGGGGGTGCAAGCCCCCTGATTAAAATTCTAAGGGGGGATAATGGAACGTAATTTTTTCTCGAAGTATGAATCTATATTCAATCGTGTATGCGTTTTTTTGGGTGAAGGATGGAAGATTGATCGTAGAATCCAGGATGATTACAGAATTCATCTTATTCACCCTGATTACCGGAATTACTCTATTTCGGCAAGGTTAGAAAATAATAAAATCAAGTTGCTGGGGTGTGTCCATCTAACCAGAAGAGGAAATCAATTTTCCTCTTGTTCTGTTTCTCCTTTGCGTGATGCTATTGGAATCGCTAGGGATATAAAAAGAAAGATATTGTGTAATGCCCGCGAACAAATTTCATTTTATGAAGCAGACACGAAAGGAGAACGTCTTTTGCGGGAAGAACGAGAATATACCATTAACCTGCTTTCTCGGCTTGTTGATGCTAAAAGATATGAGGGTTATTACGGTGGCCTTTGTCAAATAAAAACTAATCATGGAATAACTGGAAAGGTAGATGATACCAAGGGGGTAATATACAGGTTGGAATTGGACGACCTGAATAAAGACCAATTAATAAAACTCATAGGGTTCATATCTACTCTTGAGCGGTAGCAGTATAAGCGGGTATTTAACCCGCCTATACTGCTTTGCAATATATGCTTATTCAGTTTTGCTGTTAGGTGAGGCGCAATGAATATAATCGAAAAGAAAAAATCTAAAGGCAGTAAAAGTATATCTCTGACTATTACAATGCCAAAGGAAAGCGATAAATTAATCGCAAAACTAAAAATACTAGGCCGCACTAACCCTCCGAACGGAGGCGAGCGCATGCGTTATATTATGTTTGAAAAGGATGTTGAGATCAGCAACGTTTCTGAACTGCATTCATTGTTGTGGCCTGAAATTAACAGCAATAGGGCATTGCAAGGTATTGATGTTATTCTTGATGAATTATGTGCTGAGGCAAAAAAATGATAAATACCGCAACCCCGCAGGAACTAAAAGAATTGCAGATCAAAACGGGGTTAAACAAGGCAGAATTGGCCGCAAGGCTGGGTATGACAGTCGCGGCCTGGGATAATTTGATTTCCGTGAATAGCCAGCGAAATTTGCCAGCGATTAAATACGAGTTTTTGCTGTTATTAGCTGGCGAACATCCTGAATATGTTCTTCAAAAACGTGATGGTTTAAGTTCATAACCCCACCCCCGTAGCTTACCTGCTTATCAGCAGGTCGCGCACTCGCAGTACCGCGCCGCTGGCCGCTTAGCGGCCAGCCGTTCCCGGCCGCAAGCGTCCGGCGCTAACTGCGCCCCACCGGGGGGGTTGTGTGAGTTAATCATTTGCTGAATGTTCGTTTAGGCTAAGCAGGGAGGGGGTGTGATTGGTGGTCTTTATCAATCACGCACCGGCTTCGCCGGGTCTCGGCGGCCTGCCCATTCCATAATATGATGCTTTATCTCGCCGCCTTTATGTCCTTCGGACATTCCCTAAGCCAGTTCGCACGGCTCACAGGCTTTTTGATATATATTTATCCCAAAATATTTAATTTTATTAAATGGCTACTCATTAAATTATGAGTTATAATTATTGTATTAAATAACTTGTTTTAACTCTGACCAATAGGAAGTTCACATGTCTAAAGAAATTAAAAACATCCTAGATGTTAAAAATGCGGCGAGCAAATTGTTGCTTAAATTTCAGACTGGTAAAATCACAAAAGATGTTTTATATGCAGAAGGCGCTACTTTAACAATTATATTTAACGAGGTAATGAATAATGCATGTGATGATGATACTTATTGTCATGTGAAAGATGCCGCAGGATTATTAAACGCAATTAAACATTTTTCGACAATATAGTAAGATAACATAGACAACCCATCAAATTATGAGTTATAATTTATAACATAGAAAGGCACAACGCCTTTCTAATTTAGCCCAACGGGGCAGGAGTTATATAATGTTAGATATTAAAACTATTTCCGTTCGTGAAGTTTCACATAGCAAGCGTACCTGTTTTTATCCTGCTGCATTTTCCGGCGCTTTTATCCTCGGTGAAACTATGATTCTCAATTTCATGAGAAATCACTCTGATAATTATGATGGTGGCCGCTGGAAATATTTTTCTTGCACTAATGGCGCGTTTTTTTCAGCGCCAGAAAATGAAACCTATCGTTTGTCTCTTCCTAATTATTTTCAGGAATCAGTATCTGGTAAAGTTGCTGGTATTATCGCAATGATCTACGCACTTTCAAATCTTAGCGGCGTGGCAGATGATAAAGGATTCCATAACCTGACAGAATATTTAGTGCATAAATATAATCTGCTTTGGCAGTACGTGAACACGCTGAGCAGCGAAGAATACGGACAGATTAAACGCGCTTGTGATTGACCTATCAGGGAAGGGGAAGCCCTTCCCTACCCGCCTTGCTAGCTGGCATAAGCCAAACGGAACCCCGCCGACTCGGGAGGGAACACCACAATGATTAAGTTACTTAAAAGCCAGCTTCTGGACTCAACCTGGTTTATCAGTGATATTAATGTCGATTCTGATTTTCTAAGCCCTGGTTTTTTTTATGAAGATGAAAAAACGATTGATCGTTATATGGATGGATTTATTACATTAAAATGTAATTTGGATAATAATGTAGACGAAGATAAGCAAGCCCGTCTTGTTCTGTATTGGGAGTGTGATTCATTTGTCGATGGTTCTTTTAATACTCGCATTGCATTGAATGAAACGGTATTAATTGAACACGTTAATTTCATAAATGAACTTGGGGAATCAATTATATTATCACCGTTAGAGATTATTAAAATCATCGAAAGCAATATCGATAAGTTTAGATTTGGTGGTTTTGATTCATGGGATGTTTATATTTGTAGTAAGTTTTAAATAAAAGGGCGAAAGCCCTTTTTTTTTTCTCATAGGACTTGAATTAAATATAACTATATATATAATTATATTTATGGAACACGCCATATACGGAACCCCGCCGACTCGGGAGGAGAATCACAATGAAAAAGTACGAAGTTCGTTGCGCTGTAATTCACCTGGTATGCTCTTTAGGCCACGCGTTCATTAAGCTTGAACGTCGCAATGGCCGCTTAGTTATTTTGCATAAAGAAAATAAGCATGGCCGCTGGGATGTTCGTTATCTTCCCAAGTTCAGGAAAGAAGCTACGCCAGAATTATTTGATAAAGTTTCTGGCTGGGTAGATTCAGCTTTAGCTGAGGCGTTGAAAATTGGTGTTGGGTATTACAAAAAAGCGAAAGTAATCAATATCTGGACAGGTGAAGTAGTAGAACGTTGGTAATATTTTGCGCGCCGCTGTTAGCGGCGCTGACTAGAACCCCGCTATCTCGGGAGCTATCCATGTGTAATACGATTGAATTTGAAGGTAATCAGATCTCTTTAGGTGATATTTTTGTTTCTATTTGGGGCTACGAACAGACAAATGTTCACTTTTATCAGGTAGTAGGCGTTGCAGGTAAATCCACTGTTAAACTTCGTGAAGTTGAATCCAGAGAGGTTCCCGATCACAAAGACGCATATTCAGGGGAAAAATACGCAAAACCTGACTATTTCAAAAACAATGACATTCTAACTCGCCGCCTGGTAAAAGGATGCACTAAGCCAACAGTGAAGGATGATCATGCAAGAATGCGTAAAATCGATCCCTTGAAGGGCTATAGTTATTCAACAGGTGCATGATCTCAAGCGCCTAAGTCTGGATAAATATGATCGCCCCTTTTGGGGCGATTTGTTCTCAGAATGATGAAAGCATGGCTAAATCCATGCTTTTTATTTGCAACCCCTTTAATTATATATATAATTAAAGGGTAGCAAGGGCTACATCGGTACCCCGCCGAACTCGGGAGAGGAAACAATCATGGCTTCTCAGATTATCTTAAATTCTTGCTCTATTTCTCAACCCTCCGAATTTTTATCCGCGGATTCCCTTGGCGAATTTTGCCAGCGTCTAATTAAGAATATGAATGCTGGCGTACCAACAAGAATGCCTCGGTTACATGGTTGGCAGCTTGGCTATATGCTCAATGCTATTAAGGCCAGTGCAATCAACTAACAAATCAAACGGCGCAACGCTTCGCATTGCGCCGTTTGTATAGGTAGGGTATATGATCGGATTTCCACACGGTTTTGATGTCTATTTCCTAGAAAGGCTTGCCGCTTCTCTTTCTGATGGATGGATCTTGAATAAGGTGCTTAGCGCCGGGCGTAGTACAGTGTATTTTTCTAATCAAAAAAATAGGGATTACATGATCTCCATTTTTGCCAGTAAAGGAAAGTACGCCATTTCTACTCTGCTTGTTCATTCTGTATGGGGGAAGCCGGAGGATTTTTGTAGCATGCATGCCTCCATGAAACGCAACCCTGAGCATGTCGCCAATGAAATCAAACGAAGGCTTTTGCCTGGCTATGATGCTGCTATTTGTGAAAGTAAAATAAATTTAAAGAAGTATCAGTGCGAACGCGAGAAAGGCGACCTTATAGTTTCTGCGCTAAAGCGTCTTTTTAAGATGCATCAAAATGGATTAAATTCTTCGCATTTGTTTTATAGTCGCGGGAATGACAAACCTGATCTTGATGTGACTCGTTACGTATCAAGCGGTGATCGGTTTGACCTGAAAATCAAACATATTGATGGTGAGCTTTTGGTGAAAATCGCAGCACTGATAAAAGAACATGAGGGAGCTTGATTTGGCAGTTTTATTTTTTGATGAAGTAATAAAAGATAATAAAAAATTTGTGTTCTCTGTTGAAAGGGATGATCAAGGTTATTTAGTTACAGCATTCAATTATCGTAGGTTTGGTGATCAACCCTTTAAGCTTATGAGTAGTGGGGCATGGCGCTCAGAGGATAAGGAAGGGCTGGAAAAATTGGAATGCATGCGACAAGGCAAGGAAAGAAATTTTTACGCACTCTCAATCAGCCATGATTTTTTGCATGCAAAAAATTCTTTATGGTGACACCTTCGGCTCCACAACATTTCATGTTGTGTCGTCGAGTCCAACTCAGCTAGCCATATTGCATATGGCAAGCTTCGCGGAACCCCGAAACGGGTTTCCGGCCATTCGGCTATGGCCTGATGTCTAGACCCAAGCTATGCGCTCTGTAATCAATTCTAAGCATCTTAAATGTAAAGCTTTAGGGGGGTATTGCTAATGGCGTTAAGTGTTTTCATGATTGATAATATAGCCCTATTTTTCCACATTCATTAATTACCACGGCCTCCCGGCTTTAACTGCTTTAGCCTCAGCTTGCAGGTAATATCTCTCTCTATCCTCATTGCTTGCAGCCTCCAGTGCAAGTAGGGCGGCTCTAACCACGTTGCTCTTGCTTATTTTGAATGACGCAGACTCGATCAGTGTAGTTAACCGCTCATGTTCTTCATCACTCAGGGAAATGAGCATTTTGGTGATTATTTTATTAGTCATTACCGTACCTGTTATTGTCAGTGTTTATTGTCATAAGGGGATGGTCGCTACAATCCCCACAAAGAATCTTTAAGCTGTTTTTTCCCCAGGCATTTGCATGGCAATTCGGGCAAGTGAATTTGAACCGTGTTTGTTTTTCATCTGTTGGACGAAAAACAAGCGTGTCGATGAACTCGCTGCCAGTATTATCACCATCACCATCACCATCACCATCATCGTCACCATCAAGTGAGAATGGCAAGCTAATGCCGCCAAGCAATCCGGCCATCGTGCTCTGCCTTACAGGAGGGAAGCGATCAACCCAGGATAATGTGAACTCTTTAGTTAGCAGGGAACGGCAAGCTTTTTCATATGCCCCATTTTTAACAATGTAATGAGACATACAATCACCGGTGATCGCGCCACCTTCTTTTCCGGTACTGGATGGGTATAAACCAACATTTATCATCCAGTCTGCCCATTGGCGATTATGATACCGACCTCGACCCGGTTTACCGTTGTGTTGTTGGTCAAGATGAACCATTTCATGGACGAGAGTACTTAGTGTTTCTTCTACAGAGCGAATGCCAAAATAAGATGGGTTAAGCGCAATTTCATCCGTGTAAACTTTGCTTCCTCGCGCTACAAAGCGGTTACTCGAAAAGTACCCATAGGTTCGTTTCTCGCGTTGCAGGGTAATCAGGCAAGCGGGTAAACGGTTATCGAACAAAGTTTTGTTGAAGTGCTCATATGCAAGCTGGAGTTCTGCATATGTTTCAGTTGTAGGGAGACTAACACTCATCATCACCTCCATTTGTATTGTACAATCCAATTGTATTGTACAATACAAAACAGAAATAAAAAAAGGGCTTTCGCCCTTTAGAATATTAAATGGATCATTGCACCGGAAAGCAACAAGACCGCTACGACGAGCAGGGAACTCAAAACAAGCAAAATCTTAATTAATTTGCTTTGTTTAATTAAATGAAATCGAATTGAAAGTAACGCATCCATTTCAATGCCGTTTTTATCTTTCAACGCAACACTTATTTCCCTGCTTGCATCTTCTAATCGTTTAGTTATAGAAGATGCATCAATTGAAAATTTAGCACTGCTTGCCTGAGTCTGTTTACTCGTATCATTAACCTTTAATTCAATCTCACTGAGTTTACCAACTAACTCATGAATATCTTCAAGAACAGTTGCGGCTAATGATTCAATCAGTGTTTGTGATTTCATTTTTATTTTCCGGTAATGGTTTTAAATACATTATCCAGATTATCTTTAGCAGAACGAGCAAGACGTGTCATTGAAATCATACGAACAGCGGTACGCTTCTCCTCATCTGTTTTTGCTTCGCGCATCTTCAAACGCCAATCGGTAGGATCATTGAGTAGTTTGTCGATGGTAGTGCCATATGTTTTCAGGAGTGGATAAATCTCTGAAGTTTCAACTTTGGCCGAAGGAGAAAGCGTGAATAACTTCTCTTCTTTGTGCATTGCAAAAAGAGGATAGAATACATCCTCAACAACATCGTCTACTTCAACCTTGTTCATCACTACTTTGATTTTTTTCGCTGGAACACCAAGAGCACTCAGGGCGCGAATAGTAGACATGGTATCATCAATCTGTTTTGATTCTTTTACTGCCGGGACAACAAATAAATCAAATTCTTCGTGAGAACCTTTATACTGGCGCATTAATTTCATCAAATCCTCAACATTACTCGCGCCAACGTCGATAATCGCCTTTTCAGACATCATCATTTCTTCAAGGATAACCCCAAAGTCTTTACCACGAACCTTTTCTGCATCACTACCTGCGTTGATACTTTCGACAGTAAGATAAAGAGCATCAGGAATGCGGGGAACAAAAAGATTATCACCAAGCGTTGTTTTACCGTTGTTACCCGAAAAATTGATAATAGCTACTTTCATTTATTCTTCCCTTTACCGAGAGGTCTATGCTGCTGGAGATATTTGGTATTTAATCCTGAGCGTTTTTCAGCGTCAAGCATTGTTTCAAAACTTACATCAGGTACTGTATCTGAGTTAGTGTCTTTAACTTCACCTCTCTGAATATCTTTTGCATGCAAAACATATTCAGGCTTAACAGTTGATTCAGCATTACACTCAATATCTTCAAAATCTTCTTTATACTTATGGAAGTAATGTTTAAATGTCAGGGGATTAATCTTCATATCCTCAGCGATACTCTTGATTGTATACCCCTCACTTCTCTTTCTCATTATTTCCGGCATTGCATTCTTTATTAACACTGACAGCTTTTGCTTAGCCATGCCTCCCCCTTTGTCTACCGCCTATTCTGATCACTGCCCACCACCTTGTCAACTGGTTTTTCTACACTTTTACTACCTTATTACTCCAGTTTTAATACTTAACTACTATCTTACCAATACCATTTCAATCCATTACTTATACACTTTCACTACTATTTGCCGGGTTTCAATGTCAAATACGCCCTGACACTGCTCCCCTTAACCCTAATGCGCTCAAAAAATCCCCAATTTTCCCTTAACCCTTAACCCTAAAAAGCCATACACAATACGCACCCTAAAGGGTGCTGTATTGCGCTGATTTAAAAAGATACGTATAATTTATAAACATAGTGAAGCATCATATGTAACATCATATTTTAAAGCTTAAATCATAGAAATATACATGTAAAACATCATGTTAGTAATACTATCTGACATCATATTAAAAGGCATGCTATCAGGAGGTAGGTATGGCGGGTAAAAACTTCAACTCGCGGCTCAGTTTGTTGGTTTCTGGCGAGTTGGAAAGCACCCTACGAGAACGCTCAAAAGGGTTTGAATCTTTCTCTGACTACTTGCGTTATTTATTAGAGAAAAATAGTGATGATGAACAATTTAAAGATACAGTAATTAATAGCATACTAGATATTGGTGAGAAAATTGATTCAATGTCTAGTGCTGGTAAAAATGATTCCAATGCTACTCTCACCGAAATTCTTTTATTGTTAAGATTCCTAGCAAAACCGGAGGTTCTTAATAAAGTTAAAGCTGAAATGTCCCGTCTAGGCATTTCTCAAACGGAGTTATAAATATGGGAAGAAATTCTGATTTACATAAACTTGGCTTTTTTATGACTGCATTTGCTCCTGCAATTGGTTGGCTAGCAGCAGCGAAAAAAAATGGGTTGGCACAAGTTACTCAACCAAAAATCACAGGGTTTATAAATCTTTTTTCTCATACATTTGAACATCCAATTCTCTACATTTCGTCTGGTGGTGCATTTATTGCAGCTATAATTTTGTGGATTTTGATGGTTAAAATTAATAGTCCTGATTTTATGGGGTATAAATTTGATTATCGGTTAAGGGGTAGTGATATTGTTAGTGCAGAGGCTCTTAATAGGCTTACGACGAAAAGAAAAGAAAAGCAGGTTGTATTCGGCACTATAAAAATGCCAACTGACATAGAAAATCTTCAAACATTAATAGTTGGTGCAACAGGTTCTGCGAAAACATTGATTTTAACTCAGGCCATGTACTCGATTTTATTACGTGGAGACCGACAAGTTATTGTTGATCCTGATGGATATTTTACTTCGCTTTTCTATAAGCCGGGTGATGTAATTTTAAATCCACATGATGAACGAACTCCTGGCTGGGTTATCTTTAATGAAATGAAAGAAACCTACGACTATGAAACATATTCATTCTCTCTTGTTCCTCTCGGCAAAAGCTCTACAGAAGAAGAATGGAATGGGTATGGGCGATTATTAGTAACAGAAGTTTTTAAGAAACTCCATTCACAAGGAATAAATGATTTCACACAGCTTTATTATTGGTGCGTTAATGCTCCCGAGGAGGATTTAGAGGAATTTTGCAAAGGAACGCTTGCTCAATCTCTCTTTGTTGGTACAGACCGTACTTTGGGTTCTGCTCGTTTCGTATTAACGAACAAGCTATCTGCGCATATGATTATGCCTGGCGGTTCTTTCTCTATTCGTGATTATTTGGCTGATAAAAATGGCGGGAATATATTTATAACATGGCGTGAAGATCAAATTGCCACTTTAAAACCATTAATATCTACATGGGTTGATGTTATTTGTAATGCAATTCTTTCATTACCTGAGTCAGAGGCAAAAAACATTTGGTTGCATACCGACGAATTAGCATCACTTGAAAAAATAAAAGCATTAGAACCAGCTTTGACTAAAGGACGAAAGAAAAAACTTAGAATAGTTTCTTGTGTACAGGCTATTTCACAGTTAGAAGAAATCTGGGGGGAAAAAGGTTCCATTACCTTACGTAGTTGCTATCGTAATTTGATAGCGCTGGGTGGTGCTCGTTCTGATGATAGAACACCAGAAGTTCTATCTAGAGCGCTGGGTGATTTTGATGTTGTCCGTAAGAAAGAAACAAACAGCCGGAACTCCGGTGGAGGAAGTAGCAGCAGCAATGCCGAGGGCAAAGACAAAGATTTTGTGGTCACGGCCAGCGAAATTTCTAACCTGCCTGACAGGGAGGGATATGTTGCATTTACTCGTGGTTATCCAATTGCCAGGGTAAAAGTACCTATTGTTAGATTTAAGGCTCGTAATGCTGCCTATATCCCCCGCTCTGCATTGGGAGGCTAAATGCTTAACGTCACGATCTTAACCGCAGAGAAAAGTGTTGATGATGTTACTCGTTACTTTATGGACGGAATTGACGATTATTATCAGAAGGAAGGTGATTCAAAAACGTGGCAAGGTGATGGTGCGGAACGTTTAGGGCTTGGGAGTGATGTTGATGAAAAAACATTTCGCGACCTGTTAAAAGGAAAGCTGCCTGACGGCCAGCAAATGGCGAGAACCCAACGGAACGACAGTAAAAACCGTATTGCAATAGACTTCACATTTCAGGCTCCTAAATCAGTCTCTATACAGGCACTTATCGGGGGTGATTCACAAATTATTGCTGCCCATGATCGCGCGGTTGCTGCGGCAGTGAAGGAGCTTGAAAAGAGAGCTAAGACCCGTCAGAAAATGAACGGTAAGAGTTATGTTCAAAGTACCGGTAATCTGATCGTGGCAAAGTTCAGGCATGAGACAAATCGTGAAAAGGAACCTCATCTTCATACCCATGCCGTTGCATTGAATGCTACACAACGAGCAGATGGAGAGTGGCGAGCTTTAGTTAATGATGAAATTTGTAAAGAATCCAATTTACTACGATATGGTTTACAAGTCGGCTTTTGCGAAAGAACTTGAAGATCTCGGGTATAACCTACGTTGGAAAAGCACGGCTTTGAACTTGCTCATATCTCCCGAGACCAAATTGAAGGAATGTCAACTCGACTACAGCAGGTTGACGAAAAACTCAGAGAAATGGGATTAAGCCGGGAAAATTCTACAGCCGCACAAAGAACGTTAGCTGCAAGAACAACACGGAAGAAAAAGGATACCTCAATAGAGCGCGAGGATTTATTCAAACAGTGGGACAAGAATGCTAAAGAGCTGGGCATTCAATTTGACAGCAGAAAACTCAACCTTGATGGGATCGGGTATTCCGATAAAGTTTCGGAAGTCTCAAAAATATTGAGGGGGTTTCATCTCAGGAAATGACGAAACGTGCTGTTCAGTTTGCTATCAATCATCACACGGAACGCCATACCATAATCACATATGAAGAACTGGCTACTACGGCGCTGAATCATGGTATGGGAAATCCACCGCCGAATCTGTAGATCTTGAGATTGAGCGACTCAAGGCCAGTGGAAAATTGATCACTGAAAAGCCACTTTACACGGCAATTAATACTTCCTCAGTAAATTCCCTCACCCGTGAAGAGTGGATTAAGGAAATGATTGAATTAGGCCGCTCAAACAGGATGCCCGGCGACAAGTCGATTTAGCCATTGCTCATGGTCGTTTAGTCAAGCAAGCCGAACGTTTCACTACCCAAAAAGCGCTAGAGCAAGAGAGGAAAATACTTACCAGTGAACTTACCGGGCGTGGCGCGAGTAAACCCGTATTGTCCAATGAAGATGCTCACGCATTTATGGACACCACCACGTTACGAAAAGACCAGAGAGAAGCCGCTGAGCTAATTTTATGCTCAGACAGTAGAGTACTTGGGGTTCAAGGTCAGGCAGGTGTAGGAAAGAGTTTTATGTCTACGTCCGTGACGGAAAGACTTAAAGAAGCTGGCTATACGGTACACATCCTTGCACCTTATGGATCACAGGTAAAGTCATTACAAAAAGACGGTATGACTGAGGCGCGTACCGTCGCATCTTTCCTTCACACGTTGAGCCGCGAGCATACGCTTGATAGTAAAACTTTTATCTATGTAGATGAAGCCGGGGTACTGCCAAACCGCTTAATGGCGAAGCTTGCTGATATTTCAGCAAGTTCAGGTGCTCGCCTTGTTTTAATGGGCGACACAGAACAAACCAAGGCAGTCGAAGCTGGTATTCCGTTCTCTCTTCTGCAACGGAATGGCATGGAAACAGCGGTGATGAATGAAATTCAGCGCCAGAAAGAAAATCCAACATTGCTTAAAGCTGTTGAACTGGCAGCCGTTGGAAGAAGCCTTGAGTCTCTTGCATTAATAACTCAGGTTGCAGAAACAAAAGAATCAGTTATCCGCTATAAACAAATTGCTGATGAATACGTGAGCCTGGATAAAGATGAACGTGATAAGACACTGGTACTGACAGGTACAAACGAAAGCAGGGAACAGATTAATGAGTTAATTCGTAACGGATTGAACATTCGAAATGATATTGAAATCACTGCGTTATCGCGTTTTGATTCTACTCAAGCTGAGCGCCGTTATAGTCGGAACTATAACGCAGATAGCACAGCTATCCGTCCAGAACGAGACTACCCTCATGCTGGGTTAGTAAGGGGAGAAGTCTATATAGTCAGAGGACAGGGCGAAAATAATACCCTGATTATTGAGAACAAAGGGGGCGATCGTTTTTCTATTAACCCGGCACACCACAAGCATATCTCAGTTTATAAACTGACCAAACAGCAATATGGTGTCGGTGATAAATTGGTCATCACACGAAATGATGCTGGCCTTGATGTTGCCAATGGCGATAGGGTGACAGTTGCAGCAATAAAAAACGATCAGCTTCATCTAAAAATTGACGACAGAGAGATAGTACTAAATACAAAGGAAAAACTACACCTTGACTATGCCTATGTGTCAACCGTGCATTCTGCTCAGGGGTTAACGTCTAATCGAGTGATTGCCAACATCGAAGCTAAATCAAGGACGGTCAGCAAAGATTGGTACTATGTAGCAATCTCCCGCGCAAAGCATGTGGTTAAAGTATATACCGACAATATCAAAAAATTGCCATCTTCCGTTGCCAGAGCCAGCACTAAGCAAGCAGCAATGGAATTAAATCATAAGGTTATGGAGAAAACCCAACAAAAAAGCAAAGAGAAAGCCTGATGCAAAAATTTTTGCATGCAAAATTTTTTGCATGTACCAGAACAAAAAAGAGAACTTAATGGAAAGTAAAAAGCAAAAGTATCTGATGCAGTTCAGGCGTTGTTCCAGCATCGACACGCTGGAAAAAGTGTATGAAAGGTTGGTAGAAAAACTTACTGGTGAAGAACTTGATGCCGTGCTTAGCGCATCAGACCATCGACGTGCTGAGTTAATGCATGGCAAGTTGTGGGATAAAGTACCAGCATCAGCCTGGCGAAACGTCAGGTGATAAAATGTTAAAGGCCGGGGAGTGGTTTTCCCCGGCCTTAGCTACGTTTCCGTCACGCTCAGAAGAACATGCGGATCAATTCTAAAAGGACGATAATCGCTTTCAGAACCATGATGATTTTATCAATCATGCGTTTCTCCAGTTCACTGGAGCGAGAACACCACGGCTTACTCTTACACTGCCTGTCACCGTGGCTCTCTTTACTGTTAGATGCAGAGCGTTCTCCTCCTGCCAGAGCACCGGACACAGCACCACCTGTTTGTACGGTCAGGACTTTAAATCGTTCATACCCGTTCAGGCCGGGTTTAAGGGCAGGGAAGATCGCCGCAGAGCTAACCCGCTGATTATACCGGGTTAGCGCCATACATCCACACTTAACCGCCGAGGGTTGCAAATCGGCTGTTACGGGATATAATTAGAGCGTTAGATGCAGAGCGTTCCCCTCCGGTCAGAGCACCAACTCCGCACCGGAACGATAAAAAAGCCGACCTCACCAGTCGGTTTTTTTACGTCTATGATCTGGTCAGCAGATCCCGCGCCGTCTGCGCGTCATAGCTGAATGACAGGCCGTTCCCGGTCAGCACATCGAGCGAGAACACGCGCGTATAGACTTCGGTACTCCGGGCATAACGATGCCCCAGCAGCCCCTGTATGGTTTTCTCCGGTACACCGCTCATGAGCAGGTGCATGGCAAACGAGTGCCGGAAGGTATGCGGCGTGACCGTTATCGGAAACGTTACCCCGTCACTTTTTGCGCGGGCTACCGCAGCGTTCAGCCAGTTCAGCGGCGTTTGCCGTGACTTCACTTCCCACACCGGAACATGCTTAACCCGCTTTCGCCAGGTGGCGAGGTATTCCCGCATCCGTTGCACGTAGGCGGCATCGAGCAGCGGCACGATTCTTATGCCGGGTTCGGGCGGTTTGCGGTAGCGCGGATCGGGGTGCAGGGTGTCAGCATCAACAGCCGGACGACCCCGCCCCCGGACGGCTTCGCGGTTGCGTTGTTTCAGGGTTTTCAGCATCACCACCGCTTGCGGGTGGCGGCGTGACGGCTCCAGCGTAAAACAGGCAGGTGTCAGCGCCAGCGCTTCATTGAGTCGCGCCCCGGTATTCCACAGCGTTTCAAAATACATCCGGGCGGTGAGATCATCTATATAAGAAAGCAACAGACCCACTTCCGGCGCGAGCAGGTATTTCGGCAGACCCGCGCCGAGGTGCGCGGCGTAGTCCCGCATTGTCCTGGCGGCATCGAGCGACCACGACCCGGCGACGTTGCCCGGAACGGTGACGCTACGTGAAATCTGAAAATTTCCGGCAGGTAAGTTACTCAATTTTTAAATCTCCGCATCCTGATAAAAACCCGCTGCCGCCTACGGGCTAAAGCCCTCCGTTGTCCGGGCGTTCAGCCAGGCACAAACAGGTTTGCGCATGGCTTCGCTTCCCCCTGGTAAGAACCGGTACTCAGATCGCAGGGCAGGGAGTAAATCAGCCAGGCGGCGCGGTGTCAGTATTATGGCGTACCGGGCGGCGCAGTCCGAGGACAATAAATCCGATCACCAAAATAAAAATTGGACATTTTTTCCGATAGTGCCGTTTTGCCTGGGCGGTTTGCGCCGGGAACCGGACGTGTCCGGGCGGCGGGTGCGCCCCGTTGTACTGATTAGCCCAGGATATGGGCGCGGAGGCCGCAGATCAGCACCAGATATGGCGATCATTACAATGTATGTTGTAACTAAAGTAATGAGGGAAGGGTACTGGACAAAAAACGCTGTATGTCTAACTGCCGGAGGAATTAACAGAGGGAGAGCGAACACGTCACATTCTGGCACATGCAACATTTTGTGGCGTGTTAACCCGGAGTCGGGAACAGGCCAGCGGCACTGGCGACCCGTGCGCGGCGATCTGCCCGGAGCGCCGGGAATCTTGTTCAAAATTACTGTAGCGGTCGCAGTCGTTCAGGAAGTTGGCCAACGTCATCGAGCGATTGCCGGCGTTTCAGTGAATTGTTGTTTTACAGTCACTTACGTTGTTTTCGGGGCGAAAAATATTAGTGAGAATTTTTGATGGAGTCAGTAACGGCGGTGCGCTACGTGAAATCTGCGATTTGGCGGGAGGGTTTACCGGGGAGAATTGACGAAAATCGCCCCTGAACACGAGATATGATTGTATTTAATGGTATGATGTCATTTACGGCAACGATATCATAAAGAGGCAACATGGAATTATCACAACTCTCCCTGCGGATTCTGACAACGCTAATCACCCGCCTGAAAGTCAGGGCGAAAGAAGAAAATATATCGGTTAACACGCTGGTGACGGCAATGATTGAAACCGGACTGAATGACGGCGGTATCAGCGCCGAGTTCGGACGGTTAAAAGCAGAACCCGCTATTGCCCTCGCAAATATCCACCGTAAATTATGTGATCCTTGGCGCACTGGAAATATAGTGCCATTGTCGGAGGCTGAAATTAAATTTCTGGCAGACGGTACGCGAGAGCATATGGATAATATCGCACTGGCTGGCAGCTATTACAATAACATTTACCAGTTGGCGATAAACCCGGAAACTATTACCGGGGCAGACGATTATCGTTCTCTGCTGGCATTCTGTATTCGGTATTATATTTCTGATATGAACGAACGTATGCAGTTTGCAAAGACGCAATGCCCGGAAAATATAGCGCCATCAACCCTGCATATTAAAGCCGGGGATCTGGTCTTTACCATCAGTGTTACGGGTACTGAGTTTAACCGATTCGCCAGCACTGACGAACGCCGCCCCCCATTATTCAGCATGCAGTGCAAAGGTAACAGCTTTGAGGCTACGCTGGATTGGGATGTGTTTACCGCACTGGTTAGGTTACTGGACGCATTCAGGAAAGAGGAAGCGTATGAAAGCCGCAGCGGTGCAGCAGCACGATTAATCAGGAACGGGGCAACACAGAATGAATGGTGGCTGTTGCTCGGGAAACTACAGTTGCGAGTGGATAGCAAAACGCTGGATGCGCTGGCCTCAGAGATTGACGAACTGGTAAACGGCACATGGTCAGCCACCTTTGCACAATTAATTATTTTATACGGAGAAGGATAATCGCTATGAGTAGCCAATTAAAAGAAAATCAGATTTTACACGAAGGTATCATATTCAATCTAATTATGGGTGATCCCAATGGTTCTGATGGGTACGTGTATTTACAGGATCAATTAAACATTGACGCTAACTTCTGCGTAAGGGCATTGTATAACAGTGAAAAAATCATTGCGGTATTAAAAAATAAAAATGATGCAATCGCAGTGTCTAGATATGCAGCTTCGCATGATGGTGGTTATGGGGATGTCTGTATTATGTCATCAGACAGTCCGGTAACTCACCAGGATCATTACGACTGGATTTTAGGTTAGTTTTTTAAACAGGCCGCTAGCGCGGCCTGAGAGTCATCCCGGTCAGGCTTAAATTCCACGACCTCAGCACCGTAATGCCACGCAGAGCGTTTCGCGTTGGCTTTCTTATCAAATTCTCTTGCTGCATCAATATCGTGGCTGAAAATTCCATTTTTCATTAAATATCCTTCACGGACAGTACAAAAAACAACATAAGACATTTTTGACATAATCGGCATCTGATATAGCGAATTGTCCTATAAGTATATCCGTCCAGATCACGCACAGCCAGCAGAACTAGACAGAAGACGCTGTATGTCTAAGTGCCTGGTGAATTAACCAAAGGAGTGCGAACACGTCACATTCTGCCACATGCCACATTTTGCGACGTGTTACCCGGAGCCGGGAACAGGCCAGCGGCGCTGGCGACCCGTGCGCGGCGATCTGCCCGGACACGTCGCCCGGAGCGCCGGGAATCTTGTTCAAAATTACTGTAGCGGTCGCAGTCGTTCAGGAAGTTGGCCAACGCCATCGAGCGATTGCCGGCGTTTCAGTGAATTGTTGTTTTACAGTCACTTAGGTTGTTTGCGGTGCGAATAATATTGGTGAGTATTTTTGATGGAGTCAGTAACGGCGGTGCGCTACGTGAAATCTGCGATTTGGCGGGAGGGTTTACCGGGGAAAATTTACGGAGCAGCACCACAAAAAACCGTAAAACGTAACGCATGATTGCTTTACACTTTCGGCAACTGGCGCTATTATAACCTGTAACGCAACTTTGCTTTACGATTACCGGGAGCCGGATATGAAATTCAGACGACAGGAACGCTATTCTTATCACTGGACGCCAGCTAAGGAAGCCGCTTATTTACGCAAGCCGCAGCGCGTACAGAATAAACTGGCTGCCCGGTATCCTCTTATTGCCGACCAGCTTACAACGCCGCAGAGTTCGCTGGAAGCGGAAAAACAACGCCGGGAAGAAATGAGCAATAAATCAGAAATGAATATGCGTAATTTTCGCGCTACTCAGTGGCGACAAGCCCGGAAACTTTATTTTTCATGCGACACAAATACCCGCGATATTATTAAAAAGGCATGGCAGGACGGCGTATACCCGGCTGATCCAACCTATCTGATTTATGTCATAGAGAAACATAACGGTGACTATCAGCGCCGTTGTGATTTCTACGCTGAACAGCACAGAATATTGCGCGAAGAAGTTGCCCGTATTTATAACGTCCGTGAAAACCAGATTGATTTATTCCAGTAACCGGAGTGACAAACAATGAAACAATCAGTGTCTGAAAAGTTAATTGCTTTCTATTATACATTAGCCTTGTACGGCATTTTCAATATATCCAGATTTACGAAAGAGGATGCAATGAGAATGAAAGATAACATGGGTGAAACCGTCGCCATGATTTACGCTGTATATGCCAAAATGGTGCTGCCATTTATTACTGTCTTTGCGGGTTACATGGCTGTATATCTGACATTCTGCTTCATTCGCCAGATCACAGCGAAAGGGGGTAAATAATGGCAACGGTCAACGTGAACGTGCGTATTGACGCAGAACTCAAGCAAAGCGCCGATGAAGCGATGCAGATCGCCGGAGCCACACCGACACAGGCTATTACCCTGCTGTATCAGTACATCGCTGAGAACAAGCGTCTGCCCTTTGTGGTGACGACCAGCGTAAAAACGCCGGACGATCTCACCAGTGAAGCGACAGAGCTATTAGCTACCGCGCTGGCGGTGGCGCTCAACATGGAAGCCGGGCTTAAAGACAAAGTGGAAGCCGGGCTTAAAGACGAAGGGCAGATGCCGGGTAAAACCATGCTGGAGTATTACAACCGCCTTGATTTTCTGTTTACCAGTGCCAAAGAAAAGACGGTACAGCCACAGGAACGGCGTGAACTGACACTCGCGATGAACAATTTAAATAAATTGTTAACCGTCATTGTCGATTTTACGGATTTTGGCTACGGGTATGAACTTGTCAGATTACGCCCATCAGAAAAGAACAAATTTAATATTGCGATTTCGACGTTTGAGCGCAGCATGTTTGAACTGATTAACAAAGGAAAAGAAGAATGAGTTTCAGTAATAATAAAGCTTACGCGGCAATAAACGTATCACTCAGTGTTATTTTTACTGCATTACTTATTGGTGTCGCTTCACGAAGCACAGATGAAGCAGCTTTGACGGGGAGGTTATTTGGATTAATAATTTGCGATTTCTTTTTCACTTCAGTTGCAACACATATGATCCTTTCCATATTAACCAAAAATAAACAGAATCAGTAAGGACAGTAAATGAATAAAATTACCCTAGGCGTATTGCTGGCGTTATCTTTCTCCGGTTATGCAGCAACGGAGCAGGTCACATCAACGCTGATTGATAGCTTTAAAATCGAAAGTAACTTCCACTTTCCCAGAAGGACAAATACACTTAACGTACATCAAAATGTCACTGTATACAGCTTTAGTGCAAAGAGTATCGCCGCCATTAAAAAGACACTAGCGGAGATTGAACAGAAAGGATTTTCAACAGCAACCGCAAGCCTGAGCGGTCTGGAGGAAAACCAGAACAGCACAATTATGGTATTCAGGGCAAATAAAGAAGGACAGTCACTTTCGCCGTCAGTGCTGTCAGAAGCATTACAAAAAAACGTCAGCATTGAGAGTAAGTCAGGGCTTGAAGGTATTATGCCGGAACGCCTTTACACTCAGATTGATAACGTCAGCCTGTCTGTAGTCAATACCGCGCTGGGTAAATTTGATGATGGCAGGATTGTACTCACTCAGTTTATTAACGCGAACAATAACGGCAAGGAAATCGCCACGCATAATAAATTAAGGCTGCCGGAAAAAGGCGCGATCCTCAACATTATCAGAGTCAGGTCAGATGCTTATATGATTGTATTAACCACGATTTAAAAAAGCATCATCGGGAGGACTCAGGAAGATGAAACCACAACGCTATCCCTCCAGTATCATCAAAGTCGGCGCGGTGCTGTATAAAGCTTTTGGCTGGGTAGATGATGAAGGAAAGTGTCATGTTGATGTTGATGAATGGCATGTACGCTCAATACAAAACCGGACGGTATCAAAATATTTTGGTACTAAAAAGGTTGTGATCAGCCTGGTACAAAAACTGGATGATATTACCTGGCAAAAAGGGAAATGGCTTACAAACTTTCCGGTGCATTATCGCCAGAAATTTTATGAAAACGAACCATTACCCAATGGCTTTTATACCACACAAAATATGGCTCTACGTTACGCGCTGGACTCCACCTATATGAGTATTAAGTGGTATGAAGAAGAGAAAGCAGCGGGGTTATGGAGCGCAGAGCATGAAGAAGAATATAATGGAGAGCTAAAGCTGGTAAAAATCATTAAATCCAGAATTACGCGACTGAAAAACATCAAATCAGGAGGCAAGGTATGAAGATTAACACAGAAGATAACCTTGAGAACTGCCCGGACTGCGGCGAGGATATGCCTGGCGGGAACGTTCGGTGTACACGCTGTCAGCGCCAGCACGAAATTGAAAATATGACCGAGGACGATTACCGCGCACATGAAGCCCTGTTCCCGTCAGCCAGCATTGCGCCACAACTGCCCCTCATTACGTATACCGTGGGCGTGAAATCAGTATCAGATATGCTGACTCAACAGGAACAACAGCGGTATAAAAACGCCATACACGAGGCGATAAAGGCTGCATATCCTGCCTATGACGTTGTGGTAACACTGGACAGCACCATCGGCGGCGCAGACAGTCAGGTGAGTAATGATCCGTATGGTGAAACGGATATAGCGGAACATACGCATTCTATCGCCCACAGTGTCTGGATAGGGGCAGCGTGGCTGGATAAATAAGGGAACTGATCGAACAGCCGCGAAAGCGGCTTTTTTTTGTGGCCGCTGGAGAGACTGATCGTAAACCCGGCTTTGCAGTGTGGGGGATTTTACGGCTAAAGCCGTAATGCTTTCTGAGTCCTCGCTGGCGCTGCGGGGCTTCCGGCGTAGAACGCCTCCCATGCGCTCTGCGCATCTAACGGGGAATTAAACGAGGAGCGTAAAAAAGGCCGCTGGCGCGACCTTTTGCAATATTCATATCATTCACCATCACGCCCCCACTCACTAAGAAACCGGGCTATTTCCGGTACTCGTAGTACGTCAACACCATATTCTTTCGCCAGCCTCAGTAGTGTATCTGCATCTATTGATTCACCACCAACAAGGCGCGTAACGAGGTCGTTAAAATATTCAGCCATAGTATCGCTTTCACTCTCATTGAGAGGTTGCTCGGATTGATGAGAATACTCATAAACTAATTTATAAACGGTTGGAGCGATTTTATTTTTCATCATAAATTCCTTTTTTACTAAGAGTTACATTTAAGATTTATGTTTGTTAAATATAAGTATACATTTACACTAATCATTAAGCCAGAGATTCATTATTAAACGCGCTGGTAATTGTGTTTTCCTTATCTTTTTTTCTCCTGTAACAACCACATTACTAAGGCTCATATTAATATTAGCAATGTCACTATAAGAAAATAAATCAGATACTATATAATTAATTTCATCAGTAACAGGTGTTGCTTTAAACTGATAACCATCAACATCAAAATGACTCTCTGTATCTAACTTAATGCCATGAGCATGTAGCGTCATACGTGCCAGTTCTAAACATTGACGGGTTGCACGTTCCTGAATTTCTTTTAACGCATTAATGTAGTGTACTGTCAGTTCTTTTAACTCAGATAGTTCGGTTGATGAATAACCGCTGCTTTCAGCCTTATTTACACCATTAAGAATAGAATTAACTGACCATTGAATTGACGATTCAAATTCAATAATACTTTGAACAATGTCAGCACATTGATAACGTTTCTTATCCTCAGCATCAGGGGTAAATTTACTGTTCAGATTAACAATCCCATGCGCCACTGACTCTGGCTCCAGTGCATTTTCATCAGCAATCAGCTTTTCAGGCTCGTTATTAACCATAAACCACCTCAAATACACCATGACTGGATGATGCCAGTCGAATAAAAACAGAATCACCCTCATCGTCGATAACGTCCACACCCGGCAATGCCAGATGTTCCCGGCTAGCCGTGACCGGATAGGATTTACCCGCCGTAAAGAAATTAACCGCTTCGTCTGGCTCTATGCAAATTACAGAGATGATTATTGCCATGATTGCCGCCTTTATTATCTTGATAAGATCTACATGCCCCGTTGTACGGGGCTATTGAATGTTTAAATACCAAGTTGTTTTTTTGTATATTCAATATCTATAAAAGGCGTCCAGTTACCTTTGTAAAATTCAGTGGCAGCTTGTTTAAGAGTAATCAAACCAGCTTCAAAGTCTTTCTTTACTGAAATATCAAATGCTTTTTTCTTGATGCTCATATCATTATCCCGCTGTATGTTTAATCTGAGATAATTATAACACTTGCGTTATATAACACAAGTGTTATTCATGGCTTCTTGAATATTTTCGTTTTGCTCGTCAGCATGATCCAGTCACCATTATCTAACCTCGCGACCTCATAACCTTTTGAAACCAGATTATTAAGTTGTTGCACTGAATTAATCCCGGCTGCTTGTGCTGCTTTTTCACGATTACCCTCATAGTAATCATTTACCATCTGGACAATAGAAATACGCATAATGACCTCTCGTAAAGAACATTAAGAGTATATAACGATTGTGTTATATATCAAGAGTAAGCCATCACATTGAACTGAACTGGATAAACGAAGGGCGTAAAAAAGGCCGCTCAAGCGGCCTTAGTGCAGGAAATGGCTTCCCGATATGCAGATTCTAAATCACGGGGATCTCTTGAGTTGTAAAGGCGAACCATAGATTCATAACGTTCCGCGCATCCCCGCTCGTCAGCGTGGCGGTAATACTCATTGTGGAGTCTATTCAGGCTCTTACGCAGCAGAAGCCTACCGACAACTATCAGAGCAAACGCAATAAGAAGAAAAGATGTCATGCCTACCTCCTGTCGTTATTACACAATACTATCAGGCCAGATCTCGCGCTGCCAGCAGAACTGGACAGAATTACCTATATGTCTAACGGCGCGGGGGAATTAATGAGGGGAGTCCGGGGGCTGGAACAAACCGGGACGCAGCCCCCGGAGCGTCAGCGAACTGGCGCGGGGTAATCGTACCGCAACCAGTGCCGGAACGCACCGGAATCTTGTTCAAAATTACTGTAACGGTCGCAGTTGTTCAGGAAGTTGGCCAACGCCATCGAGCGATCGCTGTCGTTTCATTGAATTGTTATTTTACAGTTACTTAGAATGTTTGCAGTGCAAAAAATATTGGTGAGTATTTTTGATGTAGTCAGCATCGGCGGTGCGCTACGTGAAATCTGCGATTTGGTGGGAGGGTTTAACGGGGAGAATTTACGGGAGAACAGGCAAAACAAGGCCGCTACACGGCCTGTTATTATCTGATCACGCTCTGATTAAGATGTTTTCTTATAATTGTCTGTATTTCTTCACACTCACTTTCCAGCGCAGGGTTCTTATCACGATACATCGCGTACTGCTGCACAGCCTCAAAGATTCGACAAACTATAAGGCTATCCGTCTGGTCAAGCGAGTTAAGTTCATTGGCTTTAAGCCCGATGCTATCTAGTATTTTTTCTACGGTGCTCATGATAAATCCTCCTGGACAGTTCCTAAACGTTTCTGGCAATTTCCGCAGAATGCGGTTTTCTTTTCTGTCGTAGTGACATAATCCCACATATGAGTATTATCTGCATCTTCACCATCAAAACGATAGAATATAGACGTAGTACCACTAACCGTTGCCCTCACATAAAATTCATCATATCCACAATGAGGGCATTTTTGAACATCACCTTTAAGTTTTTTCATTAGAAAAAGGCCATAAATAACAAACAACCAGCAGCAATAAAAAGCCCAAGAAAAATAACATATTTAGCGATATTAGAGTCACTCATAGTTCACCTGTCACTGAACATGGAAAGTGGTTATTTTAACCGTAACTAGCCGCGTATTGAGCAAAGCGCGTATTCTTTCCTCTTTCCGAAAATATTTACCACGAGGTAATTTCTCTCCTAATGTAAGCCGCTGGCTCCAGTCCTTGAATGCCGGATTTCCTTTATAGATTTCACCAATGTACATGACGGAAGCATTATCACGAAAAACTGACTTAACCATTTCTGGTGTAAATGAATGTGGCGTTACGTCAATTTTAGCTTCAGACGGTGTTTCGATATTAAATGATTTCATTTTTTTGTCCTTCTCTCAATAATGGAATGCGCTCACGATCTGTAATTATTCTAAATTCATTTATCTGTTTTTCAATCTTTCTACTCAAATCAAAACTCGTATACCTGTTTTTTTTGTGCATATCTATATCTATTTTTGATACGAGTTCAAACCACAATGAACGCGCGCCCCACGCCGCATTATGAAACATTTCCGCAACGCCTCTAGAATCGGTCTTTATGGCTTCGTTCATATAGTCTCCGATACGTTCAGCGGTGATTTTTGTTATTTCATCATAATTCATTTTGCACACCCTCTTTTAAAGTATCTGGTGACGATTATACCCCATCTCATTTTGACCTGTCGGGGTAATTCTCATAGTGTCCATGCCATTCACAACCCGGTGATCAGGCATGATCAATGATTTATTGAATAACGCTTTTGCTGAAACAGTACAATTTACTTTATCTGTACCGATAAAAAAACGCCCTTTGTTGTCGCGCCAAAGAGTTGTCCCGGCGCTCATTTCCCGAAGAATTTTCAATTGACCTTTTGGCATCCACCAACCCGCCATATTAGTACCCTTTGAATAACATAAGTAAACCCAAGCAGACTGAAAGAAAGACAGCTACACCGCCAAGAATCATGATAGTAACCAGAAGCTTGCCCTGCCCTTCACTTAACAGATTGTCCATGATTATTCACCATCAGAGATCTAATTTGTTTACGGCCTGTTTTAATCCAATCAACTGCGGCGATGGAATTGCCATTCTCAATAAGTGCAAAAGCATACTTTATAGCTAAAGCCGCTTGATTACGGTCAATGGCTCGTGCGTCATAATCATTAAAGATGGCCTGAATAAACCCCTCGAAACATTCACTATTTTCACTTCGTTCGTTCAACACACTATCAATTAAATTAGACATTACACTCACCTTTCGATAATCGTTTATAAGATTTTTTCTTTAATTTATTCATAGCGATTCTGTCACCCTCCAACAAGGCTTTTTAACGGAATGCCGAACATCGCATGTAATTTTCTAATCATCGGTAGAGTCAGATTACGTTTACGATTAAGAACTTCATAGACACGGTTAGATTTACCAATAGCTGGCTCAAGGTCTTTTACTGTTAAACCCTGCTGCTCCATTCTGAACTTAATAGCTTCAACTGGATCAGGTGCTTCAATTGGATAATGTTTGTTTTCATACTCGCTAATCAGTACGCACATAATTTCAAAAAAATCCCCTTCCGGTGTATCGGCGGCAGGTTCATTATCAAACATAGGCTCTACAGCGCGTAATGCTGCTACATAGTCCTGTTCTGTTTTAATTGGTTTAATCTGCATATGTTTCACTCCAGATTGACGGTTTCAGCATCTATTTTGTCATATTCTTTATGCGTACCAATGAATTTGATAAACATCCATCCACGCTGGTATGCAATGGCAACAATTAACCGATAGTCATTTCCTTTGATGTTAAATACCACTCGCCTGTTTTTAAGGATACTAGCACTGCGGTATTGCTCTTTAATTTCAGCCGGGTTTTTCCATTCTGCTTTACTGGCTTCATCTACCCAGGCTTTTAACGGCTGTTCTGCATCGGGATTCGCCGTCCAGAAATCCCTAAGTGTCTTGATAGCAATTATCTTCATGCATATATAGTAGTCCCATTTTAGGACTTCCGCAAGATTTTTTATCCCGTAATGGGACTTTTTTTGTTTGGGCAGAAAACGCTGAATGTCTAACGACGCGGGGAATTAAACGGGAGGCGTAAAAAAGGCCGCTGGCGCGGCCTTAGCTCGGTAACTGGTGCTGTTTCAGTTTGAACAAGCAGTAACGGAAACCTTTACGACAAAAGACTGCGAGGGCAAAACAAATGGTGGCAAGAACAAAAACCATCCCAGCCCTGATCGCCTCGCTGCCTCCGAATGAATACATCCATACTGATGCAAAAAGCCTTACAACGGCATTGATAACTAAAATGAAGCCTGAAAAGCCAAAGAAGAATAGTCCTAATGCAGCAAAGAGAGTCGTGGTATTTACGTCATAGCCCTTTGGTTCTAATATTTCTTTTGGAAATTTTGGCATAAGACTCACCTTTATTTAATTCCAAGACTAAATGGTTAAAGCCATTCTACTAAGCCAGGTCTCCCGCAACAAGCGGAACTGGACAGAAAGCGCTGTATGTCTAACTGACGGAGGAATTAACACGGAGCAGGGAAAAGGCCAGCGGCACTGGCGACCAGTGCGCGGCGATCTGCCCAGACACGTCGCCCGGAGCGCCGGGAATCTTGTTCAAAATTACTATAGCGGTCGAAGTCGTTCAGGAAGTTGGCCAACGTCATCGATGCGCAACCGGCGCGAACGTGAATTGTTGTTTTACAGTCACTTAGGTTGTTTGCGGTGCGAAAAATATCGGTGAGTATTTTTGATGGAGTCAGTAACGGCGGTGCGCTACGTGAAATTGCGGGAAGATTTGTGAGAGTACGCCGGGAAAAAGGCAACTAGAGCGGCCTTTTATCGCCCGTCGCGCATCAGAGCAATTTGTCTAAGAGCATCCTGATCGAATGGAGGAAATTCATCTACCACTCTTAGCACAGTGGGTTCACCCTTCGTCGATAGGAAGCCCTCCAAACGCTGCGCCAGTTCGTTATCCTCTACAGGTACTGAATCTGCATTCAGTACAAACAGGGAGGGCTTGTCGCTTATTAGAGTCGTATCTAGCTCTTTGGATAGCTTATCGGTCGCAAGGGTATCAGGTTGTTGCAAGTATTTATTTATCATCAGAAATATCCTCCAGTGACCGTGTATGAATTTTAACCTATTATTCATGTTGAAACAATGTACTTATGCACTATAGTTCACATTAAAAAGGCCGTTTACCCGGCCTTTTTCAAAGTATCAATTATGCTTTTTTAGCTACAAACTCAAAACCCAGCTTGCCCGTAACCTTATCAACTAATTTAACTTTGGCTGAAAATTCTTTATTATTTTTGTTGCTCACGAACCCTTTTAATTCAGATGTAATACCTTTAGTAATCAAAGTATCAATTTGTTTATCAGTTAATACTTTACTAGATAATGTTTTGTAAATCTTAAATTCGCATCCAGTACAGACACACACTTTAGGACGGATCACTATATCCTTTCCGCAGTTCGGGCAAGGAGACTCAAGACGTTGCGCTTGACCTGCAACAGCCCTTGGTTCCACTTTTAGATTATCAACGTTAGCTTCTGCGACAAGCCCCTCAAGCTCGCTGTATAGCTCATTAATAAACTGTTCGACTGACAATTCACCGTTCTCAATCGCAGTTTGTTTCTCTGACCAAAGCGCAGTCATATCGGGATTTACTGCATTATCAGGCAATGAATCAAATAATGCATAACCTGTCTCAGTTGGAATTAGCTTACCCTTTTCAACGGTTATGTAATTCCTTTTCTTGAGAGTTTCCAGTATAGCCGCGCGTGTTGCTGGCGTACCAATACCTCCATGTTCATCTTTTTTATCTTTGTCTTTCTCTTTAAGTAATTTTTTAATTTCAGGATTAGTTACATAATCAGCAACGCGAACCAATGCCCCCAGCAAACTAGATTCGGTGAATAGTGGCGGTGGTGTTGTTTTTTTCTCGTTAACAATAACTTTATTAGTAGTTAACTGTTCACCAGTTCGGATCTTACTCAAAAGCTCAAATACCGAGTTATCACCGTCATTCGCGCTATCTTCATCGAAATCATCTTCACCATCTGAACCAATAAGCGCCTCAAAGCCATTATTAGTAGTTTTCTTAGCACGAACTACAAAAGATTCATCACCGCTTTTAATTGCTATAGATGCTTCTTTGTATGTCTTTCTAGGCATAAATTGAGCAGCGTATAGGTTAACAATCTCCATATAAACATTTCGTTCATCGTTACTCAGACGATTAAGATCAGGAACATTATTCGTAGGGATTATTGCCGTATGCGCGGTCACTTTTGAATTATCGAAAGCCTTACTTTTACGAGTTGCGTCAATATCAAAATTGGGATTAAGTATTCCTTTTAATGCTGCCAACGTTGCCGGAGCGCTATTAAATTGTTCGTCTGACAAATAAGAGCAATCTGACCTATTGTAAGTTATCGCCTTATGAGTATCTTTGAGAGTCTGAGTAATGTCTTGGACTTTTTGAGCGGTAAGTTTATATTTTTTAATTACCCATCGCTGTAACCTAAGTAGGTTAAACGGTAATGGTGCGGCTGTTTCTTTATCATCTACTGCGGCAGCTTCTACAGTAGCGCGTTTCCCTTCCAAATTTGAAGCAGTTCCGTAAGCCCAAGCTCTATCAATCAGCCGCTTATCGATTAGCGGTGCAAACTCACCAGGCTTCCAGCTTGCGGTAAAAACATCGTTACCACGTACAAAATGGCCTGTCATAGTGTAATAAACACTTGCGTCATGTGATTGATGGGCGCGTGTGCGTTTAACGATCAAGCCAAGAACGGGAGTTTGTACACGGCCAACAGATAAGACACCTTGGTAGCCTCTGGCCTTAGCAGGAATGGTATAGGCACGAGTCATGCTAAAACCATACACAGCATCAGCTACAGAACGCGCCAGTGCTTTTAAAGACATTCCTTTAAAATCACGATTATCTTTGAGATTAGCCAGCGCCTTTTTCACCGCCGGTAATGTGTTATCGTTAATTAATACACGTTTTACTGGCTTTGTATTACGAGCGTATTCTAATACTTCATCAACTAAAAGTTGACCTTCATCATCTGGATCGCCAGCATGAACTATTTCAGTCACATCACCACGTTTTAGTAGTTCTATAATAGTTTTAACCTGATGTGCTGAACTTTCTTTTGGTTGATACTTCACAGGAAAAAGTTTCAGAGGCAACGTTTGCAGCGACCATAGTTTATAAGCTGGATTATAGTTTTCAGGTGGTTGCGATTCAATGATATGACCAAAGCAGTTGGTGACAATATCTGTACCACTTTCAAAATATCCATCCTTTCTTGTAAAGTCACCTCCCAACGCTTTTACAATATCATTAGCCACCGCAGGTTTTTCTGCAATAAACAGTCTCATTGTTAATTCTCCGATGTTTTCACTATATTATTTTTGCATGCAAAAATTGATAATTTAAATTATATAAACCACAAATTTCAACCACAAGGTTTTTATATTATGGAATATATAGGCATTTGAACACAACAGAATTATTCTAATTTTATAAAGAATATTGAAAAGTAATTAGCAGAAATAATTCACTTTATCAAAGAGATTATCCCTTGCCAGAAAACCTATCTTTAGATTCTCCCCTCGCCGGGGAGGGCAAATCCTTACTCCACACAAAATCAAGTTTTGTACGGAGTAAGGATTATTATCAGATTAAATCAAGCAACGCCCCCTGTATAGATTATTTATATTTCCATACGCAATTAAATAAAATATACTGGACAGAATGACAACCAACATAGTAAATGAGGATTAATTTATGTTAGAAACCAACAATAGCATCGCTATTGATAAATACATAAACACTTTAGTAACTTCATATAAAAATGATATTTGGATTGAGCAAGCCACTAAACTAATTAGAGCGGCTTTGTATGCCAGAGAATATAATGGAAACAATATTTATGAAAAACTGTATACATCAAATCATGAAGAACTTACCTCTCTATTACAAAAAGCGATCTTGAGTAAAGCAGCCGATCCTGAATCTGTCTCGCATTTTAAAAGTTATTTAACATTATCAAGCAAAGCACAACAAACCATTCTTGTAACCATCAGGACATTGCCATTATTTAACCTATAAATAAAGGCCGCTTATTGCGGCCTCTTTAAATGTATTTTATTTTTTTGCATGCAAAAGTTAAGTTCCTTTCAACACTTTCCTCTTCCAGTCGTCATATGACATAGAACTTTCATAGTGCTGCTTCCATTTTATGTAATGTTCATAGCTAGCGCTTTCGAGTTCAGACTTTCTATTTATATCATTTAAACTAGTATTTAATAATTTATCTCTGAAATTTGCAATATTTTTCTTATGAATACAGATCCAACGTTTACTAAACTTATCCCCATATTGACTTTTTATATAAAAATAGCATAACCAATTATTCATTCTTACAGCCAATTCGAGGCATAGGAAAAATGTCAATAAAGAAACTACAATTATAAATGAAATCCCAGACAGAATTAGAAATAAGTCACTTGAGAATAGTTCCTTCCCATTCCAGATACGAATAAAGCCAGATATGCTATCGGAAAATATCTCTTCTTTAAAAATTGCATTACCAGCCGCAGAAGAAACTATTGCAAGGGGATTATACCCATCCAAGAACGAAAACACTACGAAACAACCACCACCTACCACTCCCAATAGCAACATGAATATTGTATATATATTAGTGATAATTACAGTTTTTTTCTTCATAGTTTTCATTTTAACGCCCATTTAGTTTTTAACAACCCAACATTTAGCGCCATCATAATCATTGCCACCTTCGGCAACAAAGATGTGTTCTCTCACGTCAACAGCAATAACACCAGGACGCTCGCTATGAGCATCTCTTAAAGAATCCTTCCATCCATAAGCTTGCCCATTCCAAATCATAACAATGCCCTTTGTTGCATGCTCTGGATGATCTTCACGCTACTTTTCCGCAATACCAAGAACATTGAGAATATCAGACATAAATAGTACCTTTCAGTCATAAAGACTATTCGCAGTCAAAGACACCAAGAACAGGTTTAACATCAACGACGACACGACCTGTAAGTTCAAGGAAAGTACGCCATACACCATATGGGATAATTTCAGCACCATTACGATACGCCCTAATCCGACGATCAGCGCTACGCCCCTGTAAACCAAGTAAGCTTCCTAGCTTCCCGTCCGTGCCATATTCTATAAAATTGTTTTTTACTTGCGTGAACCAAGCATCAATAAGCTCTGATGGTGGAGCAACCCAACCTTGTTCAATTGTACAAAAAATGCGTGGATCAATAGTCGAGTAATTGATGTTCTCAACTTTTGGAAATGGCTTACCATCCAAATTCTTTTTAAGCATCGAAATAGCTTGCTCTGTTTCAGACTTTAAAATAAAAAATCGCTGCTGATCCAGTGATGGTAAATTTATTGATATTTCATTTTTATTTGACATTCTATGCCCCTGTAGAATGAACGGGGGTTTCCCCCCTGCTCATTGTTATTGCGGATTCAGGACGATGTTTTTAACGTCATGAGTTGTGATGTTAACCAGGCTCAATGTACCCGTCGCTAACGGCTTCCAGACTCCAGACATATGAAGATGAAGGAAGCAATAATAAAGGTATCTAGGAAGCACCAGATCGCTCCTAGTTACCTTCACACCTATACTCTCTTTGTTGAAAGAGTAGGACGGTTCACCCACGGAATTTAAAGAGCCTCGACGAACAATCCAGAAATCTGCATCCGGGAAGTTAGTCTTTATGGTTGCAACATCAGAAATATTCATTACGTTCCTTTGAGGGCTTAGCCTTCTCAGAACGAGTGGCTTTCTGTCGCCCCCGCAAAAACAGAATAGGCGATTTTCGCCTATTTCGCAACAACTAATTTAGTAATTTCCCCGGATAAATAGGCATGATTAGCATGGCTAAATTTTGACAAAAAAACTGTAGAGCATGCAGGAACGGCCACCCCGTTAACCATTCCTACAATCCCTACAGCCATATGAGAATAAATGCTAAACACTGAAACTACAATCCCAAATACCACATTTTTAATTCAATCATTAAGTGTAAAAAATTTATTTTTTAGTCTTAATGATTCTGCGGTGCAGGCGGCAAAGAGCCTGCTCTGTTGAAGTATGAGTTCCTTAGCTTTGACATTTCAAAAAGAATATTCATACGCCGTAATACGGCTTTACAGTTACACTCCTGTAAGATCAACAAAACATTACGGCCTAAAGAAAGCATATCCCATATGCGATTGATAATTTCAGGATTCCATAATTTATTTGAATTAAAACCAATGAGCTTAAAAAATTTCGGGGTATAATTCCTGTAAATTACAGGCCATGACTCAACATCTTCAAAATGCAATGTGATTGAATCCCCCCCATCCAACGAACATATTAGATCCTGATCTGAGTTAATTACAAACACCACCCCACAACTCATATCATCAACATTTAGAGAAAAACCCAACTTAGTCCTATAAAATTGGTGTCTACTATTTATTAATACCATGCTGTTCCCTTCTGAATACCCACGGAGCAACCTGATTAATAGTTGCCCACAATCCAATCTTATTTGATTTAGAATACATCTGAGCCGCATAGAATAGTTGATCTCGACAAAATGCTTCATATACCCATGCGTTACCACTTGATACCATCCTAAGATTTATATCTTGATTCTGGTACGTAATATTAGCTATCTCTCTACCATATTTATCTATATTAGATACTGCTATTTCAACAGTTTTACCACCAATTAATTCTTTTAATGCTAACTTTGACTCTAGTCCATAGGGCTGTTTTATTTCAGGAGCATCAATGCAAGATAATCTAACTTTTTTATAATCTTGTTTCTCTTTATAAACGATTGTGTCACCATCAATAACATAACTTACATGAATGGTTTTTGCATAAACATCGAGGGATAGAGAAAAATAAATTACAAGAAATAATTTCGCATGCAAAAATTTACCTATCAATTTCATCCCCTAAATAAATGAAACTATCCAACGACTTCCCACATTCAATTGCACGCTTAATTTTACCGGGCATACGACCTCTTCCACTCCAAAACTTTTGCTTATCACCATCATAATAAGTATAAGTTCCTTTCTTTGGCTTCATAATTTGAGTGGTCTTTAATATCGGCTTATTTGGTAAAAGCTCACTAGGAGAAATACCATCTTGCTGTAGTAATTCTCTGTACATTTTAATTCTTTTCTGTTTCTCAGCCATCTTCTTTATACTAACTGACTCCTCCTCTCTCTTTTGTTCAATTATCAATTCTAGCTTTTCTTTTATTGAGAGAAGAACATCAATACAACCATGCATTTTGGCAATCTTTTTAAGTTCATTCAAATTTAAAAGCATTGATATAGTCATCATTGAGTCACCCACTGACCTTTAGGATTCTTGCTAAATTCATTTTTTGTTTGCCATTCCGAAACACCCGAATACTTAATATTAAAGTCAGTGTATTCATTGCTAAAATATACTTTGCAGTATGAAGGCATGTTTGGAGATATGCGATATTTTGTTATAGCCTGGCAACCATCAAGATCATTTCTTCCAGATCTACAAACCATAAATGTTTTTTGTTCCAATAGCTCCCTGTTCAACGTATCGGCTTCACAGCGCCCCGCCCCCCCCACAATGGCATCTGTAAGTTCAGGCATTCCCTGTTCATCTGACGCAGGGCATAACTTTAAAAAGTTTCGTCTTGCCTTTAACGTATCTTTCCATTTTTTCTTAGTTATATTGAAATATTTGGTAAGCGATGGCACACATTCACCTGGTCGAGTTGATCCAGCTAAGCATAGTGTCGCTTCACACGCTAGCTTTGTGTCTCCCGTTAGAACGTCCCCAACATCAACACCGTCCACAACCGTAGCATAGCTATTTGCCCCAATGAACAGGGAGGATGCTGCTATCAATGTACTGAGATATGCTTTCATTTTATGTCCTTTTTTGCATGCAAAAAAATCTATTTTTGGAAATAAACCTGATGCTGAGCTTCCGCTGCATTCTTACATTCTTCTGTCGGACGTGTTTCTTTATTACATGATTTCAGCTTATCAATACGTTCATTTTTATGCTCTTTGTAGTAGCTTACGGATTTAACATCTTCTGAATTACACCCGATAAGCATAAAAAAGGTTACGCACATTACAATTTTGCTTTTCATTTGACTAACACTCCCCTTGAGGCATTTGCAATTACAATATCTCTATTTTTAGATAATAGTTGAATGTAGAAATTATACACCTTTTTGGCATATTTAATTCTTGCTGCTTCTGTCTTGTCCGAAAAGCCCGCATTATATGCACCAATTGATTTCCAGTTAACTCCATTTTTCTTTATATTAAGAGCCAATATATATGCTCCAACATAAACATTTTGACAGGGGTTATTAAGCAGATCTTTCCGAGTAATCCCCATTCGTTTGAAAGCTGACCAAACCAGATGCTATTGATCTGCATAAGTCCTATGTCGATACTTTCTTTTGGTGTTCCTTTTTTATTGATATTAGTAGCGGTAGGAACTAGACCGCTCTCTGTTTGAGCTATGGCAATCAACAGTAGCGGATCTACGCCATATCGTTCTCCAGCCTCTTGAAACAAAAAGCATGAACTTGAGTTGAAAACAAAAAAACAGACAAATAGAAAATAGGTAACAATGCACTCACGCGAAAATAAAACATAACATGTACCTTTGATTTAAAATCATTTATATAATATTATCCATTAATCATAATTGCAATATTGAAGGTACGAAAATGAATGCAAGCTATTTAGGTTTCGTGATTATGCTCATTGTCTCTTATTTTATTTTTGGCGCAGTATCAGATAAGGAAAAAAAATCATACGATGAATCACTGATTCAGCAGCAAGTTACCTCCTATTTAAATTATGTAGATTCAACGCAAACTTATCTAAACAGTAATCCGGGTGCAAGTGGCAACATCACACAGATGATTACGCTCCCAAATTGGCTACCAAAGAACACAAACATAACTGTCTATGCGCAAGCTGGAGCGACTTATGTTTTTATGGCTAACAAACCTGGCTTTATGGAATTGCTCAAAGATTCTACTGGTGACTCTATCTCCTTCGGCTTAGCCAAATCGGGTAGTATTTTCACCACTTATGGGACGAAAGCAAAACCTAACTTTATACCCGACAATTCAGTGGTGTTTATTTTATGATCATTATATGGCTCATGATTTCTTGCTTCATGGCAATCATTTTAAATTTCACATCTGCAAAAGTTATTAATGCCGTTGAAGTTGATGTTTTAGAAACAGCAAAATCCATTGAGAATGGTGTTACTAGAAGAGTTTTACCACTATGGCTAATAATTATTTATATGGTAACTACTACATATATAGCTTATCTAATAAACAACGAGTATATTTTCTTGCTAACTATGATTATAATATCAATTGCATCTATAATCGATATTATACGGAACTGGATTCCTGATTTATTAATATTCGTTACCGTTGCGCTTTCATTTATGGGAACCAGCAACGAACATTCTGTTATCATTATCTCCTGCATTTTTGCTTTATCGCCTCTCTTCATCATAATTTAATATCATTTAAAAAAAATAATACAACCGCTATTGCCGCAGGTGATCTTTATATAATAGCCACCTTGTCGTTATGGCTAACCCCGTTAACATCCTTGACGTTATCAGCACTTATAATTATTTCGACTACTTTTTTTTCATTTATATCAAAAGTTATAAACATTCCTCTAGTGCCATTCATACACATTTCGTTCTTGTTAACATTCGCGGTACAGCATAATTTACTGTAGAGGATTTATTATTACCATGTCTTTTGTTATTGCACTAAATTCACCTGGAACTGGTATTCTTTTTCCATTTTGAGCAGCAAGCGCTAGCTGTTTTAGTAGTAAAACGCTAGCGTCAGAAATTGCTTCATCTAAGCTATTTCTCTCAACTTTTATTTCTGAAAAATCAATTAATTCAACATAATGCTGTCCATCATTGCTTTCGTGATGAATGGCAGGATAAGGCACAAAGTAAGATGCTATCTTGCTGATTGTCTTTTTCTTTGCATCAAGTTTCTTGACTAGCTGATACGCACGTAAATGGGTGTATCTTTTCAGCATTGTCAGAGATTTGTGGCCTGATATAGAAGCAACTTCCATAACATTTAACGTACCTAACTCAAAGAATCTGCTTATTGCTTCATGTCGTAAATCATGGAAATGCAAGTTCTCTATTTTTAAAGATTCTAAACAATGCCTCCAAGCACTCTTTAAACCAGAGGACGTATATGTAAAAACCCTACCTGATGGTTTGATAGACATTTGTGTAAGTAGCTGCCTAGCTTTCAAACTCAAAGGAACATCGCGTGAAGTACCATTCTTTGTTTTAGGCAAATGCGCCACCCCTGCTTGTAGATTTATGTTCTCCCAGCTTAATGACAATATCTCTCCCTGTCTCATTGCTGTTTCTATTGCGAATAAGAAAATTACATAAAGCTCATTATTTCTTTCTTTCAGATACTTTCTAATTTTTCGCTCCTCATGAGCATGTATTCGTCTATCTCTCCCTGGGTTACATTTTGGTTTTCTTACCAATTTCACTGGATTAAAAGAACAGGTTCCCCATTCCGCGATAGCTAAATTAAACAATGCGGATAATAGCGCTAATTCCAACCTCACTGTATTACCACTAATATTTAACCCTGTTCGTTCATTAATCATTGACAGTCGCATGTCACGATATTCAGCAATATCTATCGCAGTAATTTCATGCATAAATTTATCTGAAATGAAATATTTCTTTATAACATTTCTGCGATAACTTTCTTGTTGCCATCCTTTTTTTCTGTTGACACAGTATCGACATATCTATCTAGTGCATCAGCCAGTTTAATTGTCCGTTTTTTAGCCACAAGAAAATTCTCATAAATGTAAAGAAACCGTGAACTGTACTGACTTCACAGTGAATGTCAAACTGTCAATCCGGTACGTGGAAATATTCAGGGGGAAGCACTGTACACACTGGCCTAATCGGTAATGGACAACAAATACCACTACCAAATGGCTTTATCCAAAACCAGTGTAGCTGGAGTGTTAGTAACAGTGAAAACCCCCACGGTTGGAAGCCTAATTACTTTGCTGGGCAGGTAGCGACTGCTGATGCAAACCGGATAGTAAAGTGTGGTTATTATGATGAATACAATTTTCATCCAGGAACAAACAGACCTGACCTGTCGGGTAAATGTAGTTTCATAATAAGCTGTTCGTAACTGTCAATCCGGTGTGTGGTCTGGAGCCGGTAATAGTCAGATCGTAAGTGCTACTGCTACCGCATGGCGTTTCCCATCTACAACCGCTTGGTGTCCAGCGGGAAAAAAAGTAGTCGGGGGTGGAGCCACCTGTAGTACGCCCGGAGGGTCGATATGGCTTGTGCATTCATTACCTATAGGAGACAACGGCTGGAGTGGTACTTGTGATACTACGCAAAAGCAAATGCCTCAATTGTTGTTTATGCAACATGTCTTTGACCGTGGTCTAGACAGAGGCTTTTTATTAGGTTTGAGCTAACTGTCAATCCGGTGCGTGGGTAGGCACTAAACTTTTGGATAAAAACATCGTCACCGGAAACACTACATGCTCGTCTACTGCAATGTCTGTAGCGACTTGTCCTTCAGGTAAAACTATTGCTTCAGGCGGCTGGAGGCTAACTTGGTATGGCAGTGGTAACAACGCGCCTGATAGCTCCTACCCAAGAAATGCAACCCAATGGGTGACTAATTCAAATGGCGATAATAACTGCTTCCAGTCTGTAGCAATGTGCGAATAACACACCTGTCAATCCGGTGTGTGGGCAAAACCCTCCTACAGAATCCCATGCAGGGATACACGAACAGGCCAGCCGATTAGAAATGCCAATATTAAGGCCACTGGTTCTGGGCGTGGCGACCCACTTGCTGATGATATATATGTGTCATGTGATAGGGAGGGATTTATGTCCGTGATAATGGGTATAGGGTATTGATTTTATAGCGCATGTCACTACTTTTTGGCTGTTTGCATTACTGGAAACGAAACACGCTGAACGTGCCGTAATCGCAACCGTAGCTCATCATTCCATTCGATGCGATTGTGAACGTAGAGCCATTCGGAACGTCAAAAACAATGCTACCACTTTTACCCCACTGTGAGTTTCCGTCTACCGAATTTGCGACGGTGTAGCCGCCAACTGTGGCTGTCAGTGAAAACGTATTTGCACAGTTATCTGAGTTACCAAAGTTGATTTTTTGGGGGGGGGATTGCCTCCCCAAGCATAGATTTTAAACTGCTTTCCTGTTGTGTTGCTGCTACTAAAAACGCCTTTAAACGCTCCGAGAGAGGTGTAAATGCCATCAGATGGAGAGGGGGAACGCACACACCGGATTGACAGATTAATTAATTCAGTCTGACTGCAAAACATCTAACGTTGTCTATAGTGCAAGTCTGGTTATCTTCTGTACAAGCATCAGATCCAGTGGCGACCCAACCTTGTGCCGTTAACCCGCTCGAATTCAAGGAAGTCTGGCAAATATCGCCGTAGTTATTCCTGAATTTACTGACCATGTGTAACGCTGTATTTTTTTTTCCGCAGAATTAGCCCACACACCGGATTGACAGTTAGAAACAGTTGATCATAACAGCACCACCTAATGTATTAGTTTGCCAGAGGTACTTACCTTCACCATCCGGCCCGGCTACTGGGTAGATCTGCGATCCACCACCTTGTCCGTAATGCCCTAAAGCACAATATCTGGCCCATGTAATATTGTTGACACCAACTGGAGAAGCGACAGAAAAAAACCGATTTTCAAACCACTATTCCAAACACCGGATTGACAGTTAGCTGAAAGGGCAGCAAAGAACATCAACGTGTTCATCATCTAATGCGCCAGGCCAGATCATGAATCTACTACCAGACTGAACTGAACCAGCGGGGCATGTTGCCGTTTTATAGAATTGCCTTTTACCCGGATTCACCCAGGCATCAGGCGACGACACCCATTGACAGGCACTGGAGTTAATTTTAGCGCCGCCAGACCACACACCGGATTGACAGGAAAGTATGCCACCTGCTGCATCGCGACCTACAAGCCCATTTGGGGAACATCCCCACCCCGCAGTGGCAACTCCATTGATCTGCAAAAACTCATTTGCAGTCATACGGCCATTGGACTGAACAGTACCAGCTTGGACTTGACCACCTGTATAAATACCCTTGTCTTGATAAGCGCGAATCCATGAAGAATCCGTCATATGAAAACCGCCACCCCATTTCTCACTATACCAACCAGTATCACCGCGAGTACGGAACCATCCCCCCGTATACGTTTCTCCAGCCGTATTCGTCGTTTGCGCGGTTACAGTACCTGTTGCAGTCATGTTTCCGGTAGAGTTAACTGCCGCGCCCTGTACCGTAGCGCTTGAAATGACGTTTCCTGATGCATCTATATTTTTTGCATGC
>NW_028270085.1:0-24248 GCF_056152115.1 Neolamprologus brichardi
CAGTTTCAACATTTTTATAAATTGTGTATTCAGTGTTGGCTTTAAATAATGTGATTACATTTTACACAGCATCCCAACATTTTGGAAAATTATATTGTGTTCTTCAATTACTGTTAGTGCCTGAGCCACAAAATGATTGATGTCCTCTGTAATCTAGCAGATGAGAACTTTTACTCACTAAAGCTTGTCAACAAACATCACATGCAGCATAAGATGACACTGCAGTCTGTCTCTGGACTAATTTTATCCTCATATTTATTCCTGTTGTGATTCTTTTGTCTCAGGTTCCAAAGCTATAGACTACTCCAATGGTTTGTTTGACTGCCAGTCGCCTACGTCACCTTTTATGGGTAGTTTGCGAGCGCTTCACCTTTTGGAAGACCTAAGAAGTGTCCTAGAGTTGATGGACTCGGAGGAAAGGGAGAGTCTACGATGCCAGATCCCCGACTCCACAGCTGACAGCTTTGTTGAGTGGCTCCACGGTCACATGGTAAGACCCTTACTTGTGGATGTTAGAAATATCAGTTGGATTCATGGAAAGAGATAAAGTTTATTAGCAGGTCTTTAGAAATTAAAGCAAACAGACCACTTTTTGCTCTTCTGCCATCCAGAAAAGTGTAGCCTCAGGGTAAACCGTTGTAGCGCTCGTGTTGCATTTTCTGTTTTTGAAATCGGTGCAAGTTGTGTAATCTTGCCAGATCTCTCTTGGAAATTAGATTTTTAATCTCAATGAGATTTTTTTACCTGGATAAATAAAGGACTAATAATAAATCAAAAAATCATGGAAGGAGTTTCTCCTGTGATGGCTGGGCATGACGCCCTTCAAACAAACTGTAGCACAGCTGGTTTGATTCTGATTGTTGCGTGTGCCAAATTAAAGCTGTATTAATACAGAACAGTGTGGGCAAACAGTCTTGTATCCAAGTCCACAAATGGCTTGTTTGCTAAGCGAAAACGCAGAACAATTGTCCTGTACTGCTGGGTTCCCATGGAATCCAAGATGGATTAGCTGTATTGGTGTCACAGTTGATGTGCAGCAAGAAACGCACAGACTTCTTGTGAATCAGAGCAGTGACTGGCTGCAGGCCAGTGAGAGTTTTTGTGTAATACTGTAACCCACTCTGTGTACAGCAGTCTGAATGTGAGCTCTCCATTTCAACCATGTAAGGTTTTATTTGTGCAGGGTGAAGTGGTGTAGCTGCTCAGGCACTTTGATGTGAAGAATTTCAGCTGAGAACATTAGTAGACATTAAAGAGTTCTTCTAATAATTTATTTTTCTCTCCCCAGTCTAACGGACACATTTCATTGGGTGGAGGTGACCACTACCAGGAGAGGCTTTCACGACTAGAGACTGATAAGGAGTCTCTTGTGCTTCAGGTACCTGTCTAGCAGTAATTCCATAATTTTACCATCTCCTCCACCGTCTATTTTCTGTAAAAGTCCTGTGAAGCTCATCGATGTTACTTCTCCCTCTCATCGACCAGTCAAAAACAAGAAGGGGCAGGACTTGCGTTATCAACACTGTAAACAATGGCGGGCGAGAAAACCATTTTTGTAACCTAGCAACATCAAGCATTGAAAGAATGCTTGAAGCTCTAAAAATTAAGTCAGGGGTTTGACACACAAAAAACACTTACTGATAAATATTGTTTTACTTAAGAAAATACTCCTAGTACTTAAACCAACGCAGAGTTAAAAGGTGAAAATGGAGCACAGCCTGACGTCCTTAATAAACTCAATAAATCTGCTGCTGCTCTGAAAACGTCAAGAAACCGCAAATTTCTGAATAATAGTTCACATAATGCTTTATTATTGAATTCATTTTTGTTTGTTGATTTTTAATGAATTTCCCTGGGGTGGCAAATGGTTACTAATGTAATTATTAGCCAGTGTTTGTATAATTTATGGGTAGCTACAGGTGGACTCTCCAGGATCTGGAAAGGGACTGAAACATTGTAAAACCTAACTGGAGGTTTCAAAGCTTGCTCGTGTTTCTGCCCCACATGCAAAAGATTTATTGCACTTGAACTGTGATCAGATTTGTTTAGTTCTCTCCCTCACTGTTTTTAGGAGCAGGGTATCTGTATATGTTGATTGCATGATTCTAAAGCTGCCGCCACCCCTGACGTACTAAGAGAGATTTCTCTTCTGACTTGAAACTCTTAAAAATCTATAATAGTACAAAGAGTGGAACTGATAACTTTGGCTCATCATGTTCTTTAATAACTTGGCCCTTGGTTTGTTTAATATCAGGCTTTGCTGTCCTTTCTAAAAATGTGTTACCTTGTGCTCATGCAGGTGAGTGTACTGACAGACCAGGTTGAGGCTCAGGGGGAGAAGATTCGGGATCTGGACTTGTGTTTGGATGAGCACAGGGAGAAGCTCAACGCCACAGAGGAGATGCTGCAACAGGTCTGTGTGTGTTTGTGTGTTTGTCTTACACTCTGAGGATGGGAAAGTTTGGGTGGTGCTGACTCTCAACTGGAAGAGCTGAGTTCACACCCTCCTGTCAAGTAAACATCTACTGTGTGCACTGCTGTGCTAAGTTTATAAGTGGATGTAACAGGGGCGTCTTGTTAAAACTGTTACTCATTGAGGCTTTGCAAATGACTTTTTGTGTCTCCACCTTTACACAATAATTCCTGTACTACCAGTGTTGTTTACACAGATTATTTGTTTGTTATTACAGGAGCTTCTGTGTAGAACTACTCTGGAGACTCAGAAGCTTGAGCTTATGTCTGAAGTGTCCAACCTTAAGCTGAAACTCAACAGTATGAAAAAAGAGAGGCTTGACTTTGATGACGGATTTAGGGACAGCGAGGTGAACTAATCCTCTTTGTTTCTGAATGTTTCTTTTCTATCTCACTTAACGCACACAGACACACACACACAGACACACACAGGCTCAACAATAATGAAACACTCATTTATTTTGTCCTAAATCTCGGGGAGAGAGGATCCCGTCTTATTATCAGTCTCAAAGTCATTTTTATTCCTTGTTAGTATTTGCTAAACTAGCCATTGACGGTATACCCACATTATTGTAATATTAATTGGATTTTTTTTTGTTACTTTATTAGACAAGATTTTTATAAAGATGTTGTCAGTCATTTGTTTACTAGAGATGGGAAGCTCTCTGCTTCCCAGATAGACCGAGCAGAATGTCTGGAAAGCTTTCAAACATGTCATGGTCTTGTTGTAGCAGCGCGGCCATCTTTTCCACCCCGCTGGAACAAAAAGCTGCTGTCCGTGTTCCGCCTCACAGCACATAAATCACTTCTTTTCTACAAGCAGCTTCCCCTCATTTTGTCACTGCTGCTGCTTGGAAGCACTGATTTGCTGCTTTCAAATGCATTTGTAGTCACTTTATAGAACTTTTTGCTGATACAAGTCACATTTGCAAGATGGAAGCAGTTAATGAGATGTTAAAATGATTCACTTAAATTTCATTTTGGAATCTTAGAGTTAAATTTTTATCTAGAGGACAAAAAAATGTGTGTGTGTGTGTGTGTGGGGGGGGGGGGGGGGGGGAATTATCCTTCAGTATTTAAGGTGTGACCTGTTCTTTGTTTCTTTTGTCAGGATTTGATTCTTGAAATTAATGAGCTGCGGTACAGACTGACTGAACTGGAGACTGAAAAACTACAGTATGAAAAGAAACTTAAATCCACTAAGGTGAGTCATCCCAGAGCACTTTACTGGCTGTGTATGTATCTTAAGGACTAGTTTTACCCTTTTTTAAACAGCCAAAATCCACCATTCTGTTTAAAGTCAATACTTAACAGCTGAAATGTTCTTTTATGCCCTTTAAAAAAATATAATATCTGTACATCTCTTGTTACCTGGATAAAGTTATTCATGCAACCATTTCAGCTGCTATTTGTATAGTATTATGCTGTAGTCACAGTAGGGAAAACAGTGGTTTGAGACCACAGCACAGCCAGAATTTTTGCAACTATGCAATGAGCATTTGGATCTTGTTGCCTTGGAAATGGTTCCTTTGCAGATGTGGACGAGGACTGTGATCACTCAGTCAGCTGGTATTTGCAGAGCGGCTTTGATGGATCAAAATGGTGATAATACAGTGTCGGTTTTAAATTGAAATGGGGTTGAGTTGGCATTTACAACCCTAATTCCTAAAAAGTTCAGATGCTGTGTAAAATCTGAAGGGGAGGGGGGAAACTGAATGCAATCTATTCATCCATCCATCTATGTTTTCTTTCGTTTATCCGGGGCTCTGTTACACTATTGGAGCAGCAGCCTAAGCAGAGAAGCCCAGACCTCCCTCTCCCTGGCTAACTCCTCCAGCTTTTTCAGGGAAATACCAAGGTGTTCCCAGGCCAGCTGAGAGATATGTCTCCAGCATGTCCTGCATCTGCCCTGGGACCTCCTCAAGGTGGCGGATGTCTCACCCAGGAGGCGCCCAGGAGAGATCCTAGTCAGATGCCCAAGCCACCTCAACTGGCTCCTTTCAACATGGAGGAGCAGCGGCTCTAATCTAAGTGTCTCCCGGATGGCTGAACTCCTCACCTTATCTCTAAGAAGAGGCCAGCCACTCAGTAAAAGCTAATTTTTCTGCCCCTTGTATCTGCAATCTCGTTCTTTCAGTCACTACCCAAAGTTCGTGACCATAGATGGGACGTACACCGACCGGTAAATTGAGAGCTTTACATTCACGCTCAGCTCTCTCTTCACTACAATGGACCCGCACAGCATCCGCGTCACTGCACCCAGAGCACCAATCTATCTTTCGATCTCCCACTCAATTCTCTCCTCCCTCATGAACAAGACCCCGAGATACTTAAACTCCTCAACTTGGGGCAGGAATTCATCCCTGACCCAGAGTGGGCATTCCACCCTTTTCCGCCTGAGAACAATGGCCTCAGATTTGGAAGTGCTGATTCTCATTCCCACTGCTTCACACTCTGCTCCAAACTGCTCTAGTGTGAGCTGGAGGCCATCATCTGATAAAGCCAGCTTAATCACATCATCTTTGAAAAGCAGAGAGGAGATTCTGAGACCACTGAAACGAAAAGCTTCTGCCACTTCTACACCTCCTATGGACTTTCTGTCCATAGGAGTTCTAACTTTTTGGAATTTTTTTGTACTTGCAATGTGTTTGTGATTAATCTGCAAAAGTTGCAAATCTGTTGACATATGTGGCCAATCTGTTGCTGTCTACGTACACAGAATTTTGCATCAAAAATGTATTTATATTCAGGGTCCAGCCAGAACATCATAAATTTGAAACAGAAATTTCAAAGTTCCTCCACAAATGGTGCCACACTGCTGCAGGATGGTGATTCAACTTCTTCAAAATGACACTGGTGCTCAGCAGCCTTCCTTTTTATGTGGGATATAACCACAATGCAGCCACTGACTTGAGTCCTCTATTGCAAAAAGGCTCATCATAGATGATTTGCACTCACTGGAACAGTGACTCTGATTGATTGCAGTGTAATGGGGTGTTATGAATTAGATGACATATTGACAAACCTTTACCAAATTGTCTGAGAAGGAGTTCAGTTATTTTGAGTCAAATTGCCTTCTGCCAGGTAACTGATGCAATTGCTTTGAAGGTGGTCAGTCAGAGGCTGGGGGATTACTAACCACCATGTTTTTTTTCCTCTCTCCTGGTCACAAAGAGTTTGTCACCCTTTTGCCTCTTAATCCAATCCCATTAACAACATCTAAGATTTTTTCGTGTTATTTAGGATTTTTTTTCCTTCTCATTCAGAGATTCTCATGGCTGTTTGAATGCTGTGAATTTAGGTTTTGGTTGCAAAAGGAAACGAGTTCAAATATCAAATGGACCCTTAATTGTTACAACACAGACAAGAAAATTGTTTGTTTTACAGTTTGAAAAGAGAAGTTAACCAAGAACACAAAAAGCTAAACTAAACTAGGTGAAGGCCAGCTGACTATCAGACTGCCACCACCCTTTTATATGCTGACGTTAGAAAAGGTGAAGGAGGGACTCTGCTTACTAGAATTTTCCAGATGATTGCTTTGGATGTTTTCTATCGTATGCTTCTTGAACTGCATGTAGTAACTGCGTGTAGCTTTGGGGGTTTTGTTGTTTGTTGCGGTGCCTACTTTTAATCTGCTTTAGTGGTCATTTTCCTGGAAATTTAGATATTCAACATTTCTTGATCTCTTTTTATCTTCTCTCCTTCCCATTTCTGTTTTCTTCTTCTTTCCGTGGCTTGTCTCTTTACTGCTAGTCACTAATGGCCAAACTTTCTAGCCTGAAAATCAAAATGGGCCAGATGCAGTATGAGAAACAGAGGAAAGAGCACAAACTCCAGGCGATGAAGGTCGGCTTTTCCCAGGATGACTGTTGTGCTTGCTGTATGATTATGGTTTTTTGACCTCTCCCTTTGGCACCTCTTCTTCTTCTTCTTCTTTTTAATTTTTGAGGCATAAAATGATTAAATCTGGTTAGATTCTGTTTTCACGCTCAAAAATGTATGTATTTTTGCAAATAATTTACTTGACCACGCATTACTGCATTTTGCTATAATGCATGGTTAAGTCAAGTGCAATCAGAAACACCACTTCCTTAAGTCTGCATTTACTAGGCACCAACTTTATAATTTCTTGTCCTGTTTAGTCTCTGATCCAGATGAAACTCTTAGAAAGAGGCTGAAAGAAAAACGTAAGGGGGGGTTTTATGTCCGTGATTTTATTATTGCACTCACCTCCACCCGTATTTGCATGAACGAGCATGAGCCATCTGAACTCTGCTTGTCCATTATAACCAGTTGCAGTGCTAGTACCCGACCACAGCGCGCCACATCTCAACTTTTTTTTTTTAATGGCACGAATCTTGTCACTGAGTTTTTAATGCCCGGCTACAACAGCAACAAGAACAGTTTGCCTTGTGTTGTTAGCAGGAATGAAGAATGAACTGTTTGTTGTGACCCTTCAGACTGCTTACTCCACCTTCTGACTCATGTCTTCCAACGTTAATCACCTACCTCTCTTCACCAGCAACCTGTGTGTGCGTGTGTGCGCACCCTGCTAACCTGTCCTGCTGTTGTGCTTTTCAGTTTCTTTCATGTACAGCTGTCTTAATAAATGTCCACTTTCCCATCAGTTATATATACTATACTCTACATTCATCTGTATAGAACAGTTTCATTTTTCATGCACAGCACACGCACTCTCCATGATTCTCTATATTGAAGTACAAATTACAAGTGTCCATTTTAAGAATCCTATTGACTAAAGCAAAAACACAAGCTACCTTCATGTCTTGAGCATACCTTTTAAACATTTACAGTGCAGGTGAGGAAAAATAAGCGAGGCCCCCGAGTTTAATAACTAGTCAAACTTTTCTTGGGTAGAAGTAACCTTGAATAAACATTTGTAGCTGTAGACCAGACCAGTTTAATGTTTAACAGACAGTTTATCCTTAGGACTGCTTCTGCTCAGCCAGATTCTCAAAATGTTTCAGTATAAATGAGTTTCTTGAGGTCATTCTGCAGCTTTTCTATCAGGTTCACTCCAGAAGAAGGATTTTCTTTGTTTGTAGTCATCCTTGAGTAGATTTATCTCAAAGTTTTGGCCTTTTGTTTCACTGCCAACTAGGGATGCAACGATACCAATTTTTTCAAACCGATACTTGGATCTGAGTACTTGCCGATACAGAGTACAAAAAAACGATACTTCTACCACACACACACACACACACACAAATACAATTAATTGGAAGACAGGTTTTATTATATTCCCTGCCGATAAAAAATAAAATCTTAATAAAAATGACCACAAAAAAATTTCAAGTGAAAAATAAGCACTTCTGTTAAATTATTGCAGAGTCTCCACTTTGTAATTTTACAAAATATCACTGAACTATTGGCACTGTCTCGAGCTTTCAGAATAATAAATAAACACTTCTGTTTGGAATAAAATAAATACAAATTAGGTTTCGAATAAAATAAACTTTTAAATTATTGCAGAGTGTCCATATTGTAAACAAACAAACAAAATAATTCTTATTAAATAAATAATAAAATATAAAAAATTATAAAATAAATAATAAATAAAATAATAATTGGCCCCCTAGTGGCCAATCTAAAAAACTACAACAGAAATGACAAGCCTCCCTCTGATTAATGAAATAAGTTGGTATCGGTTCATGGTATCGGTTAACTTTTACGAGTATGAGTACACACACATTTTACAGTATCGGCCCCTGATACCCGATACCAGTATCGGTATCGGTGCATCCCTACTGCCAACAATAACAGTTTGAGAGATATAAGCATAATTTGCAGTGTAAAAAAATTAGGAAACTGAACAAGTGGAGGACAAAAAAAGTTCTGTTCATCCATCTGTTTTCTAAAGTATCAGAAATGTTCTCAGTGAAAGGGTGGCTGTGAAGAAAGAAGGGAAACTGGTAGAAAAGGCTGAGGTATGCCAAAATACACAAGTACTGAAAGGGACCGCTATCAGAGTGTGTGTCAGTGTGTTGAAAAGTGGAAATGTTTGAGCAAAGGTTAACATGTAAAACACCCGCTCACACCAACACTGTGTGTACGTTTGGTTTCTAAAAAGCAGTGTGGCCGTGATGTTGCTGGACTGACAGCCTGTAATGTTGCATCCTGTATGTTTAAATTTTACATATCCTCACATTTTAACACCCTCAAACTTCACACCAGGAACTCTTTCAGTAATCTTTTTCTCTCCTCTCTAGATGTGGAAGTCCAGAGGATGAAGAAGGCAGTGGAGTCTTTGATGGCAGCAAATGAAGAAAAGGTACATGTGACCAACTAGGATTCACCGTGTATCACATCCCAGCTACCCAAAGCTGCTCCGGGGGGGGGGATAAACTGACCTCATTTTTCTTTTTCATTACCTTTTCCTTTGCAGGATCGTAAAATTGAAGAACTGAAACAGTCACTGCTGCGGTACAAGAAAGTACAAGACATGGTGATGTCCGTGCAGGGAAAGAAAGGTTACAATCTAAAAATTTAAGTATTTTGACAAATTTACATAAAATTTGATTCACAGCATTTAAAAACTGACATTAATGATGTGCTAAAATAATGCATTTTAAGCTTTAGCTGCCACACAGGCCCTTCAGCTATCCCTGGGTTGCTTGCCTTTTCCCCTTGTTGTTTGTATAGTTTTGTGTGCGAAAACTTTTGAGCTACTTCCTACATCTTGTGAACAGGATCATGTGTTAAATAATTTGATTTTATATTTTGGTCCATTACAGAAACAAAGACAAATGATAATGAGCACGTTGAGAGTTCTGGTGATGGATGGGCCACAGTCCGAGCTAGCCCTCCGTCTGTGGAGTCCGAAAAACAAGAAGGCACGGATGCTGAACAACTGAGAGGGAAAAGCCCAGATGAGGTTTGTGGAGAGGGAGAGGAGATGCAGCAAAGGGCCACGGGTCGGTCTCAAACTTGGTCGGTGCGTCTCAGTCATGTGGCATGCGGTTGCCTGTTCACCCACTAAGCTAAACTGGCACCCATGGTATCACTATTTAAATGGCAGAGAACATGAGATATTTTTAATTTTGCTTTTACTCTTTTTCCTCCCCTGGAGCGACTTCACATATCATTAAACTCTAAAGTGCTCAGTAAAACACTCTCACAAAAACTTCACATTAATTTCACTCCTTTGGAAATGAGTGTTGAAGAGCTGGACAACCAATTAGTTGAATAACATCTTTTGTCAGATCTCTGTATGCAGATTTAGACTGTTCTCAGGGACTCTGTAGAGTTTTTAAGTCACAGTTTTAATGCATTTAAATCTTCTTTTGTCTTTCTGACTCAGATGGAAAGCCCCAGTGGACTAAGTGAAGAGCCCTCGCCTTCACCCAGCCCGTCTGATCCAGAGAAAATGTCAGAATCTGAACCGGCAGATGCAGAAAGGTAAAGATTTTATGTGTTATACATGACTGTTTTTCTTTTAACAATATTTTTAATTTACAAATTTAAAAAACAAATAACCGGAGAACACTAGACGCCAAAGAACCAAACAAACAGCAAATCCAAACATGGCAAACCACCAATCCTAGTGGAATCTCTTTCATATTCTTCACTGACGAACACAGTGAAATGGTGCTCATTCTGCCTGCATGTGTCTTGTATTTATATTAAAATGCTGTAACTTGCCAGGAATTACATAAATTCACATTAAAATCTGAGTATTGGAAGCTCTCACTGCAATTTACGCTATAAATAAAGTGTAAATTTACACTAAATTGTGGTAAGAGCGGTGAAGCATGCTGTTTAATGCACGTATATGTTTAAATTATCCGGGGCAGTCCATGTGGCGTTGCACCACGTGTTTGACGTGTCACTGAGTGCTTGTTATATATGTTATATATTATTATAGCACTATGACTAAATAATGAGGGAAGTATTATGTATCACCACCATGATGAACACTTGTGGCAATAGTATGTATAGTACTCTGCACAGTGTGTGCATATTTGATGTGTATAGATGTTTTAAAATTATTACTCATGATATCACAATGTCCAGACATGTCCTGTAGGGACATGAGGAGGAAACGGTGGCAAAAGGAGCTATGTGAGGCTGCTAAAGGCAGTGGATCCATCACCAGACCACAGGCAACAATAACACATGTACCAGTTGTTGAACTTGTTACGGATTCAAATATTGAGGAGGGATACAGGAGGAAAACCCAAAATAACCACACTGGTCCGGCCGGGTCAAGTCAAACGATGATTTAATGAACACACGCGTGGGAGATGGACACCATACATCAGACAGCATTAGATCTCAATACAAACTCCACACACTCATTGTTTTATGAAAATCAGGGTATTAGAACGCCCCCTCATGCGTACAGATAGTACAATACAGTCAATATTGACAACTTTAGACACATCAAGAAAAACATTCTCTTCGTCTCGAGGACAGACACTGGCTCCAGTGCCTCTCCTTGGAGCGGACTGTCCCCTACGGAGACACAACATTACAGCTGCAAGGTTTTCCAAATTATCAAGTTGACGTGTATATAATTCGCTGAGTCAGGGATACAATATTAAATGCATGTTGGTTTAATGAACTACCATTACTTAAAAACTTAATAAAAAGATATAACTGAATAAAAAATCACAAAGAATCACATAATATCAGTGTTATGTAAGCGCGTGCAACCTCCTGGGCCCAAAGTCATCTCACACCATGGATCAGCCAGTCATAGCGCTGACTGAAGTTTTTGACCTTTATTAACTCGGGCACAACTCTATAATAAGCAACAAACTGCCATATGTGTAAGGTGATCATGTTTACACCTGCAAAGAGAGCTCATATAATTATTCTGACACCTGTAAATAAAAGATTAACACCAGGTTATAACAATCACTGTAATTCAAAGGTTAAATGTAATGTCAATAGCTTCAATCAATGTTTAATGCAATGCTTATTAAATGATTCTGATATAATGATGATGATTCTGCTAAAAATGAAATAAAACACCCCTTTTCACCCGACAATTCCCTCTGTTGACCTCTAGGAGAATCCAGAGGTCACAACACCAAATGTTATATCAATTCTTGATCTACACAGCCTGTTCTACGTGCATCAATGGCATCATGGACATCGGAGTCACAACTCTAGGGTCCACTGCCCTTGTGATTACTTTCTCTAACAATGCTCTGGCACAAGGAATGAAACAACACCCACAAATAACAAAAATACCCACCAAAATAGACAAAGTAAGCATGACCGAAAGCACAAGCCCTTTCCACCGTCCGAACACAGAGTCCATCCAGCCCTCCAGCGGATTGTCAACTCCTGAGTGATCATGCATCGTTTCAGACAGGCTCTTTAAGCCCTCAAGAGCCCGAGTCACTGAGCCGTCCGGAGCGGTGTTGTTTGGAATGAAGGTGCAGCACTGATCTCCAAACATGGCACAAACGCCCCCTTTTTCTGCTAATAGCATATCAAGGGCCATCCTATTTTGCACACCCATTAATGAGGTGGGACCCACCTGCTCCGCTAACCCCTCCATCCCGTCTCTGGTCAGGTTAGAGAGTCTCAGCACATTATAATGAACATAATTAATCCTATCTACGTTCTTGTTTGGGGTCACTGGAAAGAAAGCAGAGATTATTGGAAGATTTTCAAAACCGGCTGCTATTTGGTCAGCAAGTTTATATTCACTTGGAACCCCCCTGGGCACTCCAATGGAGTCGATCCAGGTTGGTGAATTCATTCTAGGGTCATAAACATGTGTTCCATCAATTTGTCTTTTTAGCGAAATGTGTCTCTTGCGTCTGGCTGCCAATGTGCGTGTGTTGCGCTGTGGGGTCGCTTTTACCTGATTTCCAATTAGCATAAGTGGCGCTCCTAGTCTCACCATCGCGCACGTCCCCACGCTTCCCAGAGGAACACGAACCAAAAGAGTCTTGTGGCCGCAATAAGCCCGCTCCTGGCCCAGGTTCCAATCAGTGTGGTCGCATCACTTACATTATTTGTGGTCCTCCCCATGTGTGTAACAGAACACCAACTGGGATCAATTTCTCCCAAATTATACTTTACTTTATCGGTGGAGAACTTAAAACACGTATAATTATCCTTTCTAGGCATAAACGGTCCTACTTGGGTGTATTTGTGGATAGGGGGAAATAAACTGGACAAAACAGTGCAATTCCCACTATTCACTACTTCTCTCGTCATTCGCAACATGCAATTATAGCCCCACTGATCCTCTGGATGCAGTGGCGCCGGCTCTGTGAACAAACGCGGTCTAGCGGAAGCACAAGCTACACAATTAGACAATTTTTGTTCTCTCGCATTTTGAGCCATCCAGTCCAGCCAGATGTTACTGTCACTGAACCCGGTGGCGCGTTCAATCAAATCTCGAGGTTTTAATGTGCTGTAGTCCACTGACAGGACCCGTCTACCGTTTGGTTCCTGCTCCTCTGGTACCGCCTCCGACGACCCGCTTCCTTTTTGGCCTGTAAAAGAAGTAACAGAGTTGATTGAATTGAAAGTCACGTGTGTTGCTGTTTCTTTTCTAACTGACTGTACTATGTTATGTTTTCCTAAGAAATTAACTTTAATTAACCTTTTTGGATCAACTCCTACAGTTTCCACGCCCACAACTAAATATACAGGTTTTTCCCGCTGCCAAAGTCAACAGATTTTTAGATGGACTGTAATCCCTTTGAAGTTTAAGCTCATTTCCTGGTCCTAATTCTGACGGTTCCCAATTTTCCCCAGTATAACCCTTTACCTGATTCCAATTCCTACACCACCCGTCATAAGGCCGATTTCCCCTTTCGCAGTGTGTACTCACTGAGTAATCCCAGCAGATCCACACATTGTATCCTCTCCAATTGCCGCTCGCGCCCTTACAGTTAAAAACATCACACAAATCAAATGTAAAAGAGGTTGTGGAGCCATTAACATAATCTAATTCTAAACCACCATAAGTGCTGAGACACTCATCCGTTTTACCAGAGATTTCGCGCTTCATTCTCGCCCGCGACTTGAGTTCACTCAGTGGTATATCGAGTGGCGCTGGGCTGGAATGACCTCCGTGCTCAGACAGTCTGCGTGGGCCGGTCTGCAACAAATAAACCAAAAAACATATAGCGGTGATTAATAACATAGTTAACATCAGACGAAGTAACATTTTGTTAATTTTTGTAACTTCTCTCTCATCACAGGTTTCTGATTGTTGTAATGGCATTGTATCATGTATGACTTGTTTTTTGTTATTTTTGTCTTTTTTTTTTTTTTTTTTACATACAAGTTCAAAACTCTTCTTATCAAAGCCTTTATGTGAAATCTTCAATTTGATACTGCTCCTTTTTGCTGTCGCGGTGACTTCCTCCTAAGCTGGTCTTCGTTCTTCGGCCTCCCAGGTAGACTACCGGTCGGCCCGTTGCACAGGTGTGAGGGTTTATTCTGCCTCTGTTTTTCACCTGTGTTGGGTGGAGTTGCAATTTTTTCCACCCAGCTGTCGTGTGCCGGTGCACACTGCGACCAATGGTACCAGTTGTCGCCTTTCCCTTTCAGTTGAACTGCTTTCGCCGTCCGGGCCAACACCTCGTATGGACCAGTCCAACGAGGTTCCTTCCACTTGCGTTTGATGACCTTCAGCCACACTACTCTCGCGTCTGGGACCTCTCCTTCTCCTGGGGGTTTTTCACAAGCCACCTGCTTTGTGAAGCTGGACACAAGCGCCTTTAACTCGTTCCAATAGTCTGCGTGAGACCTGTTCCCTCTCGTGCCCTGTTCGACCGGGCCCACCGTCCAAGGTGCCGGAAACTGTCTCCCAGTCAGCAGCTCGTATGGCGTGAAACCTGTGGACTGATTAACAGAACATCTTATGGTCATCAACGCAATCGGCAGGGCCGCGACCCAATTGAGCCCTGTTTGCGCGCAGATTTTAGCTAATTTATTTTTCAAATTTAAATTCATCCTTTCTACTTTCCCTTGGGATTGAGGATGATACACTGTTCCAAATTTGTGCTGAACTCCCAACATTTTTTCCACCTTTGCCAAATCTTGATTTTTAAAGTGGGTTCCATTATCTGATCGAATTTTTTTAGGGAACCCATGTCGAGGAATATAATGATTGATTAAACATTTGATCACGGTCCTCGCATCTTCCTTTTTAGTCGCCCATGCCTCTGGCCAGCCGGTCAGTACATCTACACACACCAACAAATAACGAAGACCACCAGGGCCTGAATCAATCATATCAGTGAAATCAATGACAATCTCCTCTCCCGGCCTCTCAGGCATCCGGAACTTACCCAATTCTGGTTTGATCACTGGCTTGGGATTGTGTGCTCCACAGATTAGACACCTTTTGGCCTTCTCCCTTATCATTTCTCTGAGGTTAGGGTGCCACCAGTGACACAGATTTCTCTCCATCTGTGCTATTCCGACGTGTCCAAGCCCGTGGGCCTCGCTCACCTTCTGTTTCGCCATTTCGTCTGTTAGCACGGGACGCCCGTCTGGCCCCCTCCACAAGCCTCCATCCTGCCAGGCTCCCTTATTTTTCCACACCCCCTTTTCCTCTGGGGATGCCTCCTCCTGGGCCTGTTTGACCTCCTCCATTTGGTTAATTGGCCCTTCCTCTTCTGCAATTACCTGTATCATTTGTCTCCGTCCTTTGTAACCTGCTGCCTCCTTTGCGGCTTCGTCCGCTTTCTGGTTTCCTTTTGCCACCATGCTGGTTCCTTGTGAGTGTCCTTTGCATTTTATGATACTCACTTCTCTTGGATCGGCCAAGGCCTCCTCCAATTCCTCCATTTCCTTCTTGTGGCAAATAGGTGCGTTGGTTGCTGTTCTGAATCCTGCTCTTTTCCATTGAGGCAGCTCCACGTGCGCTGCTCCGAATGCATACGCTGAGTCTGTGTAGATGTTCACTCTCATATCCTTAGCTAACCTCAAAGCTCGAGCTAGGGCTATCACTTCAGCTCTCTGAGCCGACTGCTGTCCCTCAATCCTTCCTGCTTCTTTGACCTGATACTCATTTCCTACTCTACAGACCACCGCATAGCCGGTTTTTAGTCCTTCTTCATCTCTGTGGCAACATCCATCTGTGAACCAATCCTCAGCTCCAGGTATAGGTTCCGCCTTCAGGTCCTCTCTAATTTTTTCTTCAACCTGTGCTCTTTTGACGCAGTCATGTGGTTCCCCTGCTCCCATTAAATCTGCCATGTTAATTCCTTCATGTGTGAATGTCAAATTTGGAGCCTCCAAAACTTTACTCAACTTCTGTTGTGCCCGTGGCGTCATACTAAATGCTTGTGAGTTCACGTACGCCACTATACTATGTGTAGTGAGTATTTTTAGTGGATGTCCTCTCACTACATGTGCTGTTTTCTGAATGACTTTGGCAACCCCTGCTGCATGTTGTGTGCATGTGGGATGTCTTGCTTCTGTTGGATGCAGTTTTATACTAACATACATGAGAACATCCCTACTCCCCCCTTTTTTCTGAAACAACACCCCGTTTACGACGGAGTTTGTTTCGGAAATATCCAAATAGAATGGCTCATCATAATTAGGTGTAACCAAATCAGATGCTCTTGACAGATCCTGTTTTAATGCAATAAACGCGATTTCAGTGTCAGGCGTCCAAGGCAATTCAGCCTTAAGATTTCGAACGCCAACTTGCTTCAGTAGGCCCCTTAAAGGGGCAGTTTTACCTACATAGTCAGGAATGAACTTTCTGCTGTAACCTGTCAACCCAAGGAAAGAAAGCATTTCTCTCACTGTTCGCGGTTTTGGGTGTGTCAGAATTTGGTCTCTGTGTGTGTTCATTAAACCCACTGATTTGTGTGCGATTACCCGACCCAAAAATGTTACCTCAGGTCGAACCAATTGCAACTTTTCTTTACTCACTTTGAAGCCACACTCCACCAATCTATTCAACACGACGAGCGAGGCTGCCGCACAATCCGCTGCTGACGGGGCTGCAATGAGAAGATCATCGACATATTGAATCAATGTACATCCATCTGGCAAATTACATGTTGACAGGGCCTCTTTGAGCACCTGATTGAAAATGCCAGGAGAAAGTGCAAAACCTTGTGGTAGACGTGTGTATCTGAATTTTTTGCCTCTGTATGTGAATGAGAAAATGTCTCTGAGTGACTCATGCAGTGGAAGACAAAAGAATGCATTTGCTAGGTCAATACAAGTGAACCACTTTTGGTCACACTTAATATCTGATAGTGCAGTGTAAGGGTTTGGAACAGGTACAGTGTTAGTGTGCAATATGGCATTAATGGCACGCAAATCATGTGCCATACGATACTTTCCTGTTCCAGATTTCTCCACCGGTAGAATTGGTGTGTTCCAATGTGAGTAAGATGGCTCTAACACTCCGGCATTTAACAGCCCTTCAATTGTTTCTGCAATTCCTTCTTCTGCTTCAGGTTTATGTTTATACTGCGGTCTGTTGATTGGTGTGTTTGATTTCAGGTGGAACAGGATAGGCGAACAGGTGGCCAGGCCAACATCTGTGGGCCCTTTGGACCACAAACTGTCAGGCAGTTTTGACAGTTCAGCAACTGCATCAGGATGATCTGCTCTCTCTCTTCCATATGTTTCTGAAATTTCTTGATGTTCAAGGGTCACTACATCATTAGACATGCAAGTTATACGATAGATTTTAGAATTTGGTGCATAACATAAATTTGGAATTTGGGTGCTTTGCCACCCTGCGTCGTCCAGCGCCCGCCTGACCATTGGTCCCAGATCACATGCTCCATGACCTTCGTGGACCGCCAATGTAATGTGAGGGGCCGAATTTTCTCCCACATTATACCAAGGCAGTTGTTCATCAGTTAATTTTACAGCCGCGGCTACACCTTCTGGCCCAATGTAAATGTTATTTGTTTGCACATTCCAGCTCTGACCCTCAAGATCAGACTGGAATAGTTCACGATAGGTGTCATCATTTTCCCTGTCATAAAAAAGAGTGACGTGGTATGGATCTCGTGGTGGGGAGTAAACTGCCAAGCTCATTATCCAGGGTCTCCACAGTTGGAATTGACTTAGAATGCCTTCCTCCAGCAGCCTTCCCCAGTAAATGTCGGCTTTGGGTTGTTCACAGTTCTGAAGCAGATATTGAGTCTTTGAGTTTGTTCCCAGGCACGGGAAATGCTGTCCTCCTGGCAGAGTAACAGACAGTCCATCTGCAGAGCACATGATAGTAGCTCCCAGCTTCACGAGCAGGTCCCTGCCCATGAGATTCACTGGCACTTGAGGTGACACCACATATTGATGTTTCACAGTCTGCTTTCCCAGCTTTGTCACGGCTGGATCGGTCAACGGCAGAGTCATTGGAACCCCGGAAAAACCCACCACATTAACTGTGTGATAGGAAAGTGTGGCACAGTCTGGTGTTGCTCTCAATGTGGAATATGTTGCTCCAGTGTCCACTAGAAAGGGCAATTCTGTCCCTTCCACGGTCATTGACAGCATAGGGTCTGCCATCCCCATGCTGTTTGGTCTCTCCGGGCTCCTTCAGTACTGCTGCTGTTCCCAGCCCCAGTCAGCCACTGGGTACTGAGCGACTGGCGCTGCACTTGGGTTCGGGGCTTGATATGCTCCCCTGTACCCATTTCTCCCTCTTTGTGTTCCACGTGCCTGGGGTCGATAGCCTCTCCTTGGATTGCTTTGAAAAGATTCTGGACAATCTCTACTCCAGTGTCCCTCTGCTCCACATTTCCAACAGGCATTCCAAGGCATGTTAGTGGGATTCCCTGTTTCACGAGCTCTTTGCACTCCCCTCACTGATCCACCACGCCCTCTTTGCGGACCACCGGTTCCCCAATTCCCTATGGGTTGACGCTGCCTTGGTGCATTGACGGGCCACCTGTCATCAGAGCACAGACCCGGGTCTCCCTCTGGCCATTCAGGCGCGGGACCAGGCCGGGGCCCAGCTATCATTATTTTCTTTGCGTTCTCCTTTTCCTCCTTCTTTTTCTCTCCAACTTTATTTCTCGCCTCTGTCAGCTGTAACTTAACCAAGGACGCCTGTGCCTCCTCCAACTCTTTTTTTTGTCTGTTCGCGGTATCCTGTTCCTCCTGCAACCGGTGTGTTACATGTCTTTCCCACTGCACAGAGTCCGCTACAGCAAAATCTGGATTTTTCTCTAAGTCAGCTTTTACTTGATTGGGCAGCCCTGCCAGCACCGCAGAACGGAACCACGCACGATGCTCACCTTCATTACCTGGATGGATACCTGTTTCTGACAACCACTGCTCTTTGGCTTTTGCTAAAAACTCCCTAGGTGTATGTTGGGGGTCCCAATTTATTTTAGGTATAGCTCCAGTATTAGGGGTTGGGTACTTCTCACGGACTGCGTCAGATAAGGCACATTGCACTTCATGGTATGGCAGATCATTTGCATACCGAGTTGTATGGGCTATAGCCTCTACATCAGCTAGCCCACCACCGAGCATACAGTGGCCAGCAATAGCACGGAAATCGCCAATGGCAAGTTCCTGGCCTTCGGTCAATCTACTCAATGTTCTTAACCAACTCGCTCCTCCCTCAGTTATAGGTGGAAGTTGTTTAACCAATGCTTCCAAATCTCTTATTTTATATGGGCGGTACAGTGGTTCATTTTTTGAACCTGCTATTAAAGGGAGATTATAACCAGGGGCAGCAGCTCCTGGCTCTAAGGACACTTTTTTATAGCGAACCGCGTGTTGTTTTCCACTTGAACTTTGAAACATGGGCCTTCTTACTCCTATTCCTCCACGTCCCGATCTCAAATTTCTGCCTACGTTTGAGTCTGACTCAACTACTCTGTCTTTTTCCTCATCACTCTCCTCTTCTGATGAAGTCGCACCATCTTCACTCTCCTTCTCTGGCTTAGCTTCAGTCAGTTTTTTCTTGACGTCTTTTAGCGTTTTTATTACTTCCCTTAATGCATTTGGATGTTCATGCATCCGGCCATAGACTTCTCCTCTCCAATTTTTGTCCTTAGCCGTTGTGTCAGGTTTCTCCGACCTACTGGTTTGGGTCTGCCCTTCTCGTACTGGTGTTGGCAACTCCTGAAAGGTTGACCGTTCACTTCCATCCTCCGTTGACATTGTATCCTCCATTTTAAGGGTCTGTTCAGTCTGTCCACTGTAACTTGGCTGTTCCTCCATTATTACCTCTGAGTCTGACATTTTTTCTTTACTTAGTGGGCGGGGAGGCGAGGTTAAGCCTTCATCTGCAGCTGAGGCTACCTTTCTCCCTCCCCCACTTTGGGGCTGACATTTAACTGTCACTGACCTTTCTTTGGGACGAACTATAAGTGGGCTGGTATATTCAACGTCCGCTATTCCTCCAACAACCACTCCAGTTTGTCCATCTGGACCATGAACTTGTCCCCCACCAAGAGTCATCACAGGCATGATGTATGATTGTGGTGGGGCACTAGGTGATACTGCGGCCCAAGTATATAATTTTGGTGTGTCAGGTTTGTTAGCATCTTCTGGGTTTGACATTAAATCCTTCATTTGGCTCTTTATCTTCTTATTTTCCTCCTTCAGCTGTTTCAATGACTCCATGACATTTTCCATGTCTCCTGTTTCCTCCATGACATCCTCCATCATCCAAGATGATGCTCCATTCCACAGGAACAGCCATTTACAGCACTTTGCATGGGTCTCCTTTAAATTCTTGATTTCTTTTTTGGCTTTCCGGTTAACTGAACGTCCCTCTGTTTCCTTTTCCAGTTGTTCCAGTTTCTGCTCGCATCTCTCTCCTTCCGTTTTAAACACAATGTTTAGGGCTATCTTCTCCTCCAGCCCTCTCTGTTGGGAGGCAATAATTTTTCTTACCTCCACATCCATCATTTTGCATTCTTTCTCCGCTGTTTTTAATGATCCAGGGAAAGCCAAGCGAATGGCTTTTTTAGCTGTTGCAGTTGTTCCTCCATAGGCCTAAATGCCCTAGACCCACTAGATGTCGCGCTGGAGCTGTTTGCCATTTTCCTGAAACACAGGCTTACCTCCCTCTCAATGACGTTACTCGACTCCTCCTCCTGGGTCACCCCACTACGTCTCCTTGAGAGTTCTCAGAATTAATCTCACCACTCCAACGGTCACAGTCTCCTCCAGACCTGCTCGGTGACACACAATTAACCCAGTGCGTCAGAGAGTTGACCGTGGTTTTATTAATGTTCACACTTAATCACAATATTTCACTCTCCCATTTAATTTAATAAACCCAAATACATTGTGTGCTGTACTTTATGCACGCTACAGCCACACAGTTTAACACCTTCTCACCACACCAAGTCGTCACAAAACCTGCGTCAAGGCGCTCTCGTATCACATAATAATAAATAGACACCATTCTATTTTAACCGGTGGGAGAGTGATGAACCAGTCAAACCCAAACTCCTCAATAGTTCGCCATTTTACTTCAACACTAAACAATCAAACTCCACTTAGTCTCATTTACTCCAGACACCATTAACCATTTCAAACACACAGTCACAAACAATTCATGTCAGCCACACAATTTCAAAAAGCCAATTATCTCCTTTTAAATAATTTCTCACTTCGGGACTTCTCCACCACTAACTCTACAAATTTTAAGAAAGCATATCAAATTCAGTACCGGTTATTACCGCTTGTACCATGGAGAAAACAAACATAGCCGCCTCTGTGACTTCATACTCGGGGTCATCCGCCTGTATGGCTAGTTCAATCACCCCTTTAAATAAAAGTAAACACCGACTAATATATAGATCTAAGTCGTCCAGATCTATTTCTGAACTTACTGACACCTCATAAGGGGCATCTCCCTCTTCTGTCTGTGCAGAACAGTTACAATTCACCTCCAGAAGCCCCTCTACCCCTGTAACTTCAATGTGACAGGACGCTGATCGCAACATTATTAGGGTTTTTATAACTTTATATGAACAGGAATTTATCAATATTGAGTGGGGTTTTTTTTCTTCTTTCAAATATGTGTGTGAATGTAAATGAATTTCTTACTTTTCACAAGTCCACTTTATTGCGTGCTCATAGATTCACTTCTGTTAAAGTTATTCAACAAATATATTTTTCTTTATTTATTCCTTATGGATTATGTCACGCTTATTAGTGGCTCATATATACTTAAACTTATGTCTAGACTTGAACACAGAGGTAGAGCATCATTCCATCCTTTTTAGGGTGACAAACTCCACTTTCTCTGTATCAAGACAGCTCATAACCTTTCAACAATTTTATCTAATGTATTATTGATTAAGATTCTTCTAGGAGAATAAATGTGTGGTTTTCTAAGTACACTTAAATTTTGTCTCAGATTAGTTCACTACAATTTGATCCAAATTGTAAACACTCACCTCCCCATACACCACAATAACTCAGAGTTATATGTATTATATCTTATATTATCACAAGAAAGCAACTGGGTTAATCAAGCATACTTGTCTATAGTCTCACACTGAAAGAAAAAGACGCTCACAGTCTTATAACTTCATATATATCTTGCTTGAATCAAAAGCATTTTAAACTTTCCACTTTTCAGCCATGCAACACAAGAGAAATATGCCAACCACAGTCATTAATCATATATTCACAGCAATATTCAAAACTCATTTATATTATCATAATACACAAAACCAGCATGTTATTTACAGGGCTTTAACAATACTTGCAAAGCATAATTATAACAGTCAATCACACTCTAAACAAAAATGAACGTCCTCTGTGTACCTCACAGCAGCCACGTCATTTGCATGTTCACACACACAATCCAATCAGGCACGCAGCGCTGCAGCACGCTATCGTCACACACAGCCTCGTTTCACACTCAACTCTCTATCTTATTTTACACAGACGTCTTATATTTACACTCACTCTCAGGCCTGAAAGTTTTAGCGCCTACACAATTTTGACAAATTTAAGATAACGGGTCCAACCGAAGAAAGTCCAACTTTTTTGTAATCAATTAACCAGTATCAGCCTCTAACTGTATCTGGCCTCATCTCTAAAGTCCCTAAGTCAATTTACAGTGCCCAAAAAAGCGCAGATAAGGAGACTCTAACTCCTAGCTTGTTCCAGGATGCCCTGTACCCCACAGTCAAGCCAACTGAACTAACCCTGTTCGCCGACAGGTCAAGGTCGCGCGTCCGCGGCCAGGAGGGAGCGTAACCTCCGGGCTATGCGCCTCTTAGTGGACTCTAACCACCGTTCTAACAAAATTTATAATACTTTTAAACCGCCGTCAACCCTCTAAAACAAGAGTATGACTGACGCAGATGCAACGTTATGGACAATGGAGCCTCTAACTCTCAACATGGCCAACACAGATGCAATCCTTTAAACCAATGGAGCCTCTAACTCACAAAATGACCAATTCCCTATCAAACTACCTGAGCCTCTAACTCAGTATTATTTTCCTTTACCTCGGGCCTCTAACCCAGTATTATTACTTTTAAGCTTATATCAAGTTTCAACACTCATGAGATTTTTTCATCAAAATCAAAACAGGCCTTCACCAGTAATTTCAGTGAGTAGACTTTTAATTTATACAATCCAATTTGGCACAGTTCGGATTTACATTCAACAGGTTGTGCCTTACCTTTAGATGTGCTGGCCTGCCCACTCACGTCAGACCACTGGCTCGTGCCTGCCCGTTCGACCACCTCGGACCGTCCAAACCTCCAAACCTTCCTCCTCAATACCACAGGACGAGCCCCCAAAACTGTTACGGATTCAAATATTGAGGAGGGATACAGGAGGAAAACCCAAAATAACCACACTGGTCCGGCCGGGTCAAGTCAAACGATGATTTAATGAACACACGCGTGGGAGATGGACACCATACATCAGACAGCATCAGATCTCAATACAAACTCCACACACTCATTGTTTTATGAAAATCAGGGTATTAGAACGCCCCCTCATGCGTACAGATAGTACAATACAGTCAATATTGACAACTTTAGACACATCAAGAAAAACATTCTCTTCGTCTCGAGGACAGACACTGGCTCCAGTGCCTCTCCTTGGAGCGGACTGTCCCCTACGGAGACACAACATTACAGCTGCAAGGTTTTCCAAATTATCAAGTTGACGTGTATATAATTCGCTGAGTCAGGGATACAATATTAAATGCATGTTGGTTTAATGAACTACCATTACTTAAAAACTTAATAAAAAGATATAACTGAATAAAAAATCACAAAGAATCACATAATATCAGTGTTATGTAAGCGCGTGCAACCTCCTGGGCCCAAAGTCATCTCACACCATGGATCAGCCAGTCATAGCGCTGACTGAAGTTTTTGACCTTTATTAACTCGGGCACAACTCTATAATAAGCAACAAACTGCCATATGTGTAAGGTGATCATGTTTACACCTGCAAAGAGAGCTCATATAATTATTCTGACACCTGTAAATAAAAGATTAACACCAGGTTATAACAATCACTGTAATTCAAAGGTTAAATGTAATGTCAATAGCTTCAATCAATGTTTAATGCAATGCTTATTAAATGATTCTGATATAATGATGATGATTCTGCTAAAAATGAAATAAAACACCCCTTTTCACCCGACAAACTGCAGAGGTATTCAAGTGTAAAAATAATAATAGCAAACACATTTGCAATGTTTTGGTTCTGTAACATTTTTTATCATTACTTTTTCATGGATTAGGTGCAAGAGTTGTTAAGTGTGGATAATTAAATAATAGGTTAATGTAATAGTAAATTGTGCCTTTTTCTCAGATCAACAGGAAGTGGAGAGTGATAGATGAGAC